>NC_069132.1:57591150-57652575 GCF_026914265.1 Mya arenaria | reverse complement strand
TTTGACACTATGATTAAACCTATTCTTTGTTATGGGTCCCAGATTTTGGGCTATACATTCTGTCCTAAGATTGAATATGTACAAAACGATTTCTGTAGGAAGCATATTGGTGTAAATAAAAGCACTAATACATGTATGATTCTTGCTGAATGTGGAAGATTGACTTTATATATAAATTATTTTTCTAATTGTATTAGATATTTTTGCAAATTATTACAACTTTCTAATAATAGATATCCTAAACAATGTTACTTAATGCTCAAGTCGTTGGATGAAGTTGGACGTACTTGCTAACCAACTAATATTAAGAATATGCTTTTTATGTATGGCTTCGGTTATATCTGGATATCACAAGATGTTGGAGATATAAATATATTTATCAGTGTTTTTTAAACGGAGAATTATTGATTGTTTTAACCAGAACTGGCACGAATCTATTAACAGTTCCAGTCGGTGTTTCATTATAAAGGCTATAAAACTTTGCTTAATGTGAAACGTTATTTATCTTTAGACATACCTTACAAACATAAATGAGCTTTTAGCAAATTTAGATGTTCAAATCAAAAATTGTTAATTGAAACTGGTAGGCATAATAATATCCCAAGAGAAAAACGCGTTTGTCAGTTTATTTAATTGGTATTTTAATGGTACTGAATTAGAAGATTTTTTATAGGTTATTAAACATACTTAATCTGAACATTTACGAAAACTAGCTTATTATGTAGTTTAGATTAAGGGGAAGTAATCATGATTTGTATTTACACTTTGCTTGTATCGATTAATTACCCTGACCTATCTCATGCCTTTATTGTATGTTATGTATTTTGGGCCAGTGGCCTTTAATTACTCAATAAACTGTTGACTTGAAGACTTTCAATAACAAATTTGTTCATAATTGATCATTTTTGAATCTATGATACCTAGCAACCGTTCGGATCTTGCCCTATATCGGTAGAGGGCTGCTGATAAATTCGTCTGGCCTGTGAAACGAAATTTAAAGATAAGGTCAGTGCATAAAAATGATCGTCCTAATATACCAATATACCTGTCGGGAGTGAGTCCTGGTGCGTAATCCCATATGATCTCTTCAATGGCAAGGTAATATGTTCGCGTCTTCCCTAACCTTCGACCTAAACCAGCGATGTTTGAAAGTACTGGTTTGTTTTCTACGTCTACGAAAGCAAGCATACCCTCTGAAATGAAAACACATAGTGACATTAATATTTAACCCAGTCACAACATTTCTATTCGGATTGTAAACAAGAATGCGAATAGAGTATTGTTGTTTTGAATGAAAAGTTCATTTCTGAAAAACGGAAATACCACACTGATATCGAATGCCATATATTGAGCCAACACAAAGACTATAGAAGCTTAGATTTAGCTTCATCAATAGCCACTTACCAATGACGTGGTCAAGGTTTCGGCAGTAAAGAAGCCAATGGCCAGGATGAGCGGCTACCGTGTTCGCGCTAAGGAAACTCGCCGAGTTGACCAATGCGTTCTCTGTGCTGCAAACACATAGAAATGTAGCGAATATAACAAATAAACGCTATGCATAAAGTTTACAAACATTTAGTTAAGGTTCTCAAACACTTTATTTCAATTGTACTCTATTTGATCAGTGTTAATACTTTAAGCTTACTTCATAATGTTTTGCATTCGAACTTGTGTGTTAATCAAATGAGTTGCGATTCAAATAGAGTTACTTGATACGAGAAAGGCCTTACCGCCTTTGCTTTATAATCATGGTATGTCCAAGTATTCGCATGATGTGGCTGGCCAGATTCAATGACATGACGTAGAAAACCGCTCGATCTCCTGGACTCATTTTGAAAGGGGGCTGATTGCCGTAGACATAGCCATTGATGTGGTGCATTTCGTTTGATAGTCCGAAATCTTCATCACCAGCATCCTTAAATAAAGTATTATTCATTAATGTTCTGTTCAATTTAGTTTTAATAAATATTTATGAATAATATGAATCCCTAAGCACATTGGTTTATAATGTTTACTTTATCTTGAACTGAGCGCAAGCAGAGAAACAAACGACAGTTCATATACGTACAGCCCTGGCTTTGCAAGCAGCTGGCTCTCCGCACTTCTGAATGCTTTCTTCAAAGAAAAAGCTCTTGCTTTCGTCGGCAATATCGGCGTATACAACGAACTCCTTGTCGACGTCTCTGCGTTTGCCATTGAGATCAAGCGTCCCTGCGGCAAAGAAAACAATACATTATCTAAAATAATACACTAAACACTATGAACTACAAAAAAATTCCATCTCCCCCCCCTCTCTCTCTCTCTCTCTCTCTCTCTCTCTCTCCTCTCTCTCTCTCTCTCTCTCTCTCTCTCTCTCTCTCTCTCTCTCTCTATATATTATATATATATATATATATATATATATATCCCAATTACCTATAGATCATTGTACTGTAAGGTACTGATCCACAAACCTCTCTTGCAGATGAGAGCGAACCCGACCAGTCCAGTAGCAATGTCGTACGGTGAAGCTGTGTGCCCATGATATCCCCACGGTACACATGCGTCGTCGTCTTCCGTAGGGGCGTGCCTCTCAGGGACGTGCCAGGTATAGACATAGGATCCGCCAGGTGGAATACCATCGTCCAACTTATCTGCGCCTGACGTTCCATCTAAGTAACGGGCACCTGATTTTAGACAGAAAATATTGGAATGGAGAAAGTGCCATATTATGCCAAAGTATGGAATTCCTATAGAGTAGAGTATTACATTGACATTTTTCTTAAACGTTCCATTCTTGTCCGAGCGTATGATATATGCGTGATCAAGAAGTAAGCTATCTTGTTAGCATCACGATGAGCAATCGAGCCGTTCTTACGAATACAAAGGAGCAGGCCCGTTTAAATTCGAGTTGAAAAAGTGTGTTTTTTTTATATAAGGTATTTCATAATGATCTTAACAAATATGCTGTGCACAGAATGCGCATTATTGCAACCTTTACATCAATATATTTTCTGGTTACGTAAACTATGTCATTAGGTCATGAAATTCGAAAAAGTTAATTGAATGTCTGTTCGTGAATTATACGCCTTCAATTTGTCAATATCATGACACCTTTTACGACTTTCAAGACAAGACGACGCCAAACACAGCAAATAAAAAGTACCGATGGAAAGGATTAATTAACACATCATAGTTTAAAAACAATAATATTGAATAATTTTAGAAATGCACTTATTTCTTCCTCGAAATTGGGCACACTTGTTTTATTATATTCGTGAATACTACAGTTCGATTTTTCATCGTGAAAATGGACGAAATCTGTAACACATTTGTATTGCAGTGTCATGTTTATCAGAGTGATTTCCCTTTTTTCGATGAAAACTGGATACAATGATGGCAATACGAATGACTTCTATTTCAGCAATCATATTGTGAGCCTAATTTCGTAACATTTGTATTATTATCGCATCCTGTTTAGCATGCAAACAATACAAAAAAATAAATTGTGTAATCATCGCTTTGGCCAATCCGTGGTGAGTTCGAAACAGTATAACTAGAACTGTAAGAGGAAATGCATACAACTCGGCTCAAATCCTCACACAAGTTATTCATGCTTGTCTCAATGACATTGATATGATAGAGGAAAATTTGTATATCGAAATTAACGAATACAATAACATTTAATTGCACTTGATATGGTAGAGGAGAATAATACGTATATGTACAGCGAAATGAACATAGTATTACCTTCGCTCCGTTTGTCGTAGAAATATCCGTGTGGATGAACTGAGAAATTTCCCTTTGAAGCCATGTTTCTAAACGAGATGATGACCGAATCGCCTACTTCCGCCTTTACAGTAGGTCCGACAAATCCCATCCAGTCCGGTACAGGTATTTGCTCAGTGAATGTCGCGTCCGTGAACTCGCGGTACAGCACCTTGCGGTAGACACTGCCTATTTGGTCATCACGGTTCTCAATAAGCCGTCGGGATGTGCTAGGAAAGGATATACATGTTATGAAGTCATTCGGAGATCCTCGGCCATTTTTATCGACAACAACCTCGGATGTATTTGGACGGTTTACATACTCAAAAGGCGGTACGTTTAAGTCCGCTGCAAGTAGATCGCGTAGTAATTTTATTTAGCAGTTAAACTCTATGACTTAACTCTTGGGAATCCTAATTATGTTTACAAAAGACACTTCACTGACAATCAATTCAAACTTAAATCAATAAATACAACTCTAAAACACTACATTTAATTTATGATATAATTCAAAAATTTACGAACTACTTCAACAGATGTACCGGCACACATCCGAGGTTGTTTTCGATAAAAATGGCCGAGGAGTTCCGAATGGTTATGAACTGTAACGGGACCACTAACAATGCGAATTACAAACCCTATAATTTTATAAAGAATATTTAATTTTTAAATTCACTTAAAATGATAATTTGGATATTATACGAATGACAAACAAATCAAGGACAAGCTGAAATGCTCACAATATAGGTTGATGCAAAAAGTATGTTTGTAGCATTTTCATGTTTAACTCATTTCTCTTTAATGATAGAAACAACAACATATGGTAATGCATTAAAAAAAACAAATATCATCAACCTATAATGTGCGACATTAACTTCAGTTGACAGTATATCGTGCGACTTTAAAGTGACTCGCTCTTGTTTTTGAACCAAAGATTAGTTTTCCCGGTAATGCATCTGAAAACTCTTACTTTATCATTATTTTAGTCTATGATATCGAAATTGCAGAAAAATACAGTTATAGCATTAAAAAGTATATTGGTTTAAGTGGGGTTCCAACCAACACCAGTACAGTCAAGAAAAAATAGAAATCAGGCGGAGAGTCAACACGGCCACCGGGACTTTAACAAAAAATGTTGGATATGTTGACCAGTTCAGGATACATTGATAACATCACGTGATAATGTCAATCAACCAATCACGCAACACTACAGCCGTAATTAATTTTCAATCGCGTTATAAACGCTAATGAAAATTGTGGTCTTCAAAGACGATATTTGAGCAAATATCAACCTTTGCTGAAGGGTTCCAGCTTTTGGTATTTTTGTTTTAACACTCCTTATGATTTGCCACACTTTATTTCATAATTAAAAAAGTGCATTTTACAAACCATGAGCGAGTAACTTTAATTACATAAGTTAACAGTTTAGACCCCTCTTTGGATACAAGATCGTGCGTTAAACTTCGAGCAATATAAAGAGCATATTAAAGACTTTAGTATATCGATATAAAAATAACTATTCATTGCTCTCGAAATAGTTCTCCAATCATTCGCAAATTATTCGCAATTCAAGTACAATTCATCAAATTAATATGTTCAGCTATTCACTATTATTTTTTGCATTAAAAAACCCCATCAAAAACGCGAAGAATAATGCTTTACCTCTACCTTTACTGATATTATTATTATAATGATTGAATTCACCTTAATTAAGGTTCTAGACACGAAATCGACAATTGCAAAGTAAAAAAATAGACTGTTAACATTAACTGTAAAGCACATAAAACGCATACAATTAACAGTTGAGAATACTACGTTATCAATACTGAAGTTAATAGAAAACAAAACAAATGGGATGTCTTATTTGTATAGTCAAGAATGTGACAATTTGTATAATTTTAAAAAGCATAGAATACTTCGAGAATACATTAGCAAATGAGTTTGTCATTGTTCTGTTTTGAATTTTGTTATATATTATGCTTGAAAATAATTGAGAAAAACTGAAAATGACTAGTAAATCCTAACACCAATACTTCAGACTTGTTTATACCAAATTGTCTAGAACATTGTTTATATCACTGGAATTTGACTTAGTGTTTCGTCTGAAATTATTAGTCATTTTATAAACAAAAACTGACAAAAATAACGTTTTCGGACAAAAACCTGGTCACTGATATTATCCACAAAGAAATTAGCGTCCTTATAGACATGCAACTAATAGGGTAAGACAAATTTGATCACAGTTTGTTGTTACCAAAAATCTTGCAATACTGTGTTTTTTGATATTTAATCCGAAACCTTTACAATGATTAAAAAAACAACAACACTTCTTTTGCAAAACAAAATTATATCAATAATAGACCCTGGGCTGGTATTCAATACTGGTCTTAAATGGATGAAGCTAATTGGATTACTTGTTTTAAAAAACTAACCAAAGAGTGAAGGAAGTCAATGATGTATCACCATTAAGATTAATTTCAGTTGAATATTGAATACCACTAAGTCATTGGTATTTTTCAAGGTCAGAAAAGCATTTGGACTCTTAAATTCTATGATTTTGTCCCTGTAAACAAACATACACATACACCATTTCAAAAGTAGTATGTTTCAATTTGTTTTATGTACGATATGTTATGGGCCGGTTGCCGTATATCAAGATTAAATTGCGTTTATGATTAATAGCAATTATTAGCATTTAAATCAATCATAGAGTCTAGGCACTGTTGCTTTGGTAGGATCATATACAAGGATAGATTTGTCACATATTAAATCAAGCTTCTTTTTTATTTTTTATCATTATTATCATTATCATTATCGTTATTATTATTATTTTTATTATTATTATTATTTATAAATATGTAAAAGCCATCTACATGCATGAGTCTGAAATTAAAATGATTTCAGAATTTATCACATAATTGCTTACATTTAATTACAAAAAACACACCGAATATCTATCAAATCCAAGAAAAGGCAAAATATGGCCAAAACAATGTATAGGAAATAATAAAAATAGATAAATAAAAAATACTGGCATGCCTTTACATACAAAGTATCAGGTCCAACAAGGTTTCGTCCTGACGGAGCATAATCCCAGTCCACTTCCACTGCAGCGATGAAATAGTGTCTTATCCTTGCCCGGGACCGAGCAACCAGCAGCAAAGCGAAGCAAAGTCTTAAAATTAAAAGCATAATTTAATAACTAGTTATAATGCTATGATTAAACTATCATAGTGTCTTCATATCTACTCAATAATAACTGATCTTAATACTTAAATGTAGTTGATGTCTTTAAATACTTCTCTTCGGATGAGTAATGACTCAGTGCATACCTGAATACTTGAACGATAACGTAACTTTAACGTTAATAAATTCTGGTAAGGCCAAGTCAAATAAAAGAATAGTGAGCAAATGTTAGAATGTCTAGTGGTGTCTTTAGGAGGTCGTGGGTCGATCCCAAGATATCCACAAGAGGACACTACTATTGTTCCGCAAACATAGCACCAGTACT
Source organism: Mya arenaria (assembly GCF_026914265.1). Taxonomy (NCBI): domain Eukaryota; kingdom Metazoa; phylum Mollusca; class Bivalvia; order Myida; family Myidae; genus Mya; species Mya arenaria. The sequence continues at coordinate 57,645,317 of NC_069132.1, read as the reverse complement.
GACTTCTACCTAGGAAACGGACGCAAGTAGAATTCTACAAAACTTATGGGAAAAACTACAGAAACAAGCTCTGTTGCCAAAAGTTTATACATAAACCCCGTTTAATTGGACAGGGTAAACGCCAAATACATAGAACACACACAAAAAAAATTCACAAACAAGAAACATAGAACAACAGCACAGAACTCCACAAACAGCACAGTGCATATATACTATATAAAAAAAACTAGGTATGTTTATCAAGGATTGTTAGGTACCGCCTTGGAACGGTCAGTAAAATGTAAATTTACTGGGGGTTTAAACCAGTTTACGTGCAAAACCCTCACTCTTATCCAAACAATCTTCAATAAAGAAGAAAACGTAAAAGTTAAATCTTATCAAAGTATGCATTAACTGGAGGAAACTTAATAATAAAACAAATAATAATAAACTTATAGGTAAACCCCAAGTACTTCAATGATAAGAGATAACAACTCTATCTGTAGACGGAGGAATACAATTCAGAGCACCTAATGCAAAAACTTTTCAAAAATACGATGCAGTCACACACAGTCTGCCTTATAAAATAAAAGGTTTACAATTGTGTGATCATAGAGTTTCAAACCAAACATTCGCAAATACACCAACCCTGAAGTATAAAGTGCAAATAACGCACACAAATATGCGATACGGTTGGAGATTTTAGAGTGCAGTCTTGAAACTAGAGTGAAATATAGCTGCGCCATTTCTTATTTCTATCCTTAGTGTCGCGAAGATCGCGAATTTCTTATATAAAACGAACTATACTATAAATAATGCTTAATTGTCATTATTGCATTATCATAAGACAACAATTGACGCTAAAAACATTCTTATAGGTTTCATGTATAATAATTATGTATGTGGTATAGCTTACTTTCCCGCCCACAACCATTTAACCGTCTGTAATGGACGGAGATATCTCCGTCTGAACGGAGATCATTGTTATTAAGCACGTGTACTTTCGCGGGGTTCTGATCGGAGATAGATAGACTATATATAGCAAGGTTGAGTTGTTGTTAATGACTTAACTTGAAATTAGTTGGATATGAACATTTATTATATACCCATCATTATTCCACACGCAATACATATCGCAAAATAGGGTAGTCCGTATTCAACTCCAGTGCATTACGGCCGTATTCCACTCTTATTACGTCACGTCATAACAAGTATCGTTGCGCGATGTTAAAATGACGTCATAAACAAAATAATGCGTCGTAAGAATGACATTTATTATGAAAACATGTGGCTTTTAAGTGATCTTACCAGTATTGTATATTATACTCGGCTTGCGCCTCGTGAAATCCGAATCTGCAAAATTCCACTCGAGTCGAATACAACCTTCCGTATCAAAACGCAGAACTAATAACCCTATTGTATTAATGAATAAAAAATAAATTGTAAACATAGTAACAAAACATGAAATCAAAATTACTTAAAGGCGGTCCACCAGACGGTCCTAAAATCGACAAAAACAATATTTCCTCAAAACAAGTCTAGAATTAATTATCAATACGAACTAGTTTGTAGCCGATAATGCATCATTTTACATTATTTAAATAATATTTCGTCGCTGTGTCATCTTAGTTATCTCATTTTAAATAAGCGGACAATAGTTCCCCAGTTAATAGTGTGTATATTAAGCATGTGAAAGTCACGTGATTATTACCGACACTATTTATAAATTTACTGAGATTAACGTGGTAGGCAAACCCAGTAAAAAAGGAAAAATACCCAGAGGATACATATGTCGTTAGCGATGTGATATATCAGTTAGCAATTCAGTGAGTTGTACACAACAATATAAATTATATTGAAGTTTTTGACAATTTCCTTTTTTTCTTGCAATTGTATCATCTGGTGTCAAGTCCCTAGTTAATGAATCACTTTTGTTGTCTTATCATCTGTACGATAAACAACATATATTCATAACGTGCATAGTGGTACGTGCAAATGTTAAACCGTTGTAACAGTCTTCAAAATTGCAGTGTTAAATAAAACTTCAATTTTAATAGATGAAATTTATTGCCTATTTGTTTAACTGGTGTAAACCCTTTCCTAGTCTTATTTAGTTGGTCAAATATTTAAGCAAGTGTCGCTATTCACTTATACGATTAACTGAAGAAATTGTATAGTCGATTTCGATGTAACAAATGCAACGTGACTTAAAATTGACTGAAATTTATGATTTGGAAATCAGATATTAGTTCCGAGCTATTTTTCTAACACTAAGTGTAAATTTTGGTGTATTTAGTGTTTCATGGATTTCTTATATTTGATCTCATGTTAATTTTTCAATCCAAAATAAATTACAAATGTAGTTTGATGCATGTTCTATGTTTGTGGTGTAGTTCTTAACAGGGTTTTTGTTTAGATATTTGACTACATTGGCTTGTCCCTGCAGTTTTCACTGTATTACTGACTGTCTGAGCTTCCAGATGATAGTAGCTTCAAGACGATAGTTTCACAACGATAGTTTTACAGATTTTCTCTTCTGAATTCGCTGGACGTTAACACAAGACAATACAGACAGTTGTTGTTGGGGCGAGAGCTTCGTTTGATGTAACTTAAAGGCCTAGTTAAAGGAATGTTTGGCATGATAATCCCTGCTGTGCATCTCCTGCTAATTGCACTGGTTTCACAGTAGGTGCCAATTTCCTTGTATTCGTTTATTTTCTCAGGGCCATTTAAGGTCCATTTCTATAATAAAACTTCCAAAACGGCACAGCAGGATACAGTGTGTGTATACCACGTGATAAATTGCGTCATAAATGCTACGTCGGAAGGCAATTTTTTGCTTCGATAGAAGACTTTAAACAAAGATAACTTCACTATTATTTTCACCATTTTAAATGAAATATAGCGCTGTCTGAGCCGCTTACGGAGCCACGCCTTCGGTCTTTTACCAGAGTTTGATTACGAGTTTAGTTTCTTAAAACACTTCGAAAACATTTTCACAATACGGCCGTCTGACGGAGCACTGTCAAAACAGTATTTCGGAAACAGGTTTGTCAAATTGTTTGATAAAACTAATCACCTTATGAACTTCGGTAATAAAACGAAAACTCTTTAAACGGCATAGACTGCCCTTTGTTTTATTTAAAATGGTGAAGTATAAGAAAAGTTATCTTTAATTTAAGTGTTTATTTTAAGCCAAATGTGGCCTTCCGACGTAGCATATATGACGTAATATATCACGTGGTATACACACACTGGGATACTTAGATCAGAGATCTGATAAGGGGGATCAAGGCAAGTAGATTAACAGTTTTTTATGGGGGGGGGGGTCACTTATAGAAGGCTTAAAGAAGGCCTTTAAGGATATGTGCTGGCGACGACATGAATAGAGGTGGAGGGGGAGGGCATTGGGAGAGAGACTGAGATGATTGCTTCTGTATTTATTTTTATTAGACAAAGACATACTTGTTATTGAAGATGATATCATGTATTTTTAAGTGTTCAAGATCTAATGACATCCGCGAAAATTATTTGTTTTCTTGGTATTGTGGAAATACTGACATTGTTCATTTCTGTGATCTGATGTCATCGGAAAATGTTACCCATATTAAATCCACTGCTCTTTACGTCCATAAACTCATTTTAGCTATAGATAACGCTTAACTTTGTTAACCAAGAGACACAACTCTTATTTAGTAACATTTATGTATTTTGTTATATTTGATGAGTTATGATGAGTTAGATTTGCATTGTAACATGTATTATTGGCTGGAGGCCTTTTATTGAAAGTAAACTTTCTTTCGTTCGTTCGTTCGCTAGAGCGGATTCTGTCACCGCGGCAGGCACTGGGTAGATAAGAGCAATTCATGAATATACTACTTTTTAAAATTCAACAAATAAACTAGGGCTGGTATTCAGTGTTGGTCTTGATTGGATATAAAAACGATGTAGCTTATCGGATTACTCGTTATTGATAACTGACCAATAGAATGTGTCAGTAGTGTATGACCATAAGATAAACTTAAGTTGAATATTGAATACCACCACATATCATCTATTATTAATCAACTATTACGTATTTGACGAGATACAGAGAAAATTGTTGTACCAATACCAGACAATTGAAGACAATATATGCCAGAACTCGCTTAATATCGACCAAAATCGGCCAATATCAACAAAACTCGCCTAATATGAGTTTCTTCTCGTTTTGATTGGCTACAAAACTCGCCTAATATAGGAATTTAAGAAATGGGCCATTTTCATTGGCTGTCGAAACTCGCCTAATATGAACAATATGCTGGAAATTATTTTTAAAGGTAGCCATTTTGTCTTCCGTTTTCGACTGTTTTGAAAATTTTGTGCTTCGTATAACTCTATTTGGAATACATGAACGTAGTAAATACTTCAACCACGTTGTATGGTTTGAAATACAGTTGTGTTTAACCCGTTGGTGGATTTTACGACTATTATGATTTTGTACACCGACAAAATGGACGCCGAAGGAGAAACATTTGACGTTTTAGCAAACGATTTACGCAATTAAGACGAAAAGACATGCTTCCTTACAAGGAACAGTGCTTTATTCACAAGTATGTTCAATGTCACTTTAAGGATGCATTTCAAAATCAGCAAAGTCAAGTCTAGAAAAGCAGACTGACACCATGAATGGATAAGGGATAAATACGACTTCATTGTGAACTAAAGGTAAGATATAAGAATGTTTTTAACCAAAATGGTAATAGTTAATTAATAAATACTTATTAATTAGGTGATTTCATATTGGTCCAGTTATTTGTCCTCGGTCAGCTGTATTTGCCTTCGCCCTTTCGGGCTCAGGCAAATACAGCTTACCTCGGACAAATAACTAGGCCAATATGAAATCACCTAATTAATAACATTATAAAATAACCTGACGTAGGAGAAGTTTTCTATTCAAATCGCGTTTCACTGACCGTTCCCTTACAGTAATCCCATCATTTATTGATGAATGTGTCTCTTTGTGGTGATTGTACAGTTCAGGTGTGGTATCAACTTAAGTCAATCTTATGGTCATACATCATTGATTTCATTCACTGTATTGGTTTGTTATTTATATCTCCCAATCCAATACGCTATATCAATCTAAAGAACAATTAAAACCACTATTGAATACATCCCCGACTCTCATTAAGTGATATTTTTGTCCTAACCTTGGGCCTCTAGGTAGTTTATTTTAAATATTTGAGTCCTTGACATCTGTGCATGTCGCTGCTGTTGTGCAATGTATTTTAAACAAGAAAATTTCGAATGCAATACTTACCACAACTCGTCATTCGTTAAAAGCTCTTTACAGAAACCGCCGACTCAAATTACCTATTCGGTATTATACACTGTAGTGGTCATTTTGGGAAGGATCTTTGGCTACTTTTTCATATCAGCTTATAAAATGTTTGTAAAACTTTCTCTCAAGAAGCCAATTTATTCGGAAAAAAATATGTATTAATCTCTTTTTGATTGTATTTTTCTCAGCGCAAGAATTGAGAACAATAATTCATAAACTTCAAGAACAATTGCCAATCATTATTAAACATCCCCAATATCATTATCTGAGTGTGTCAACCCTCCCCTTCCTGAAATCCAAAATACCGCTAAAGTTTGGATCTAGATCCTAAATACCGCTAAATTTTGAAATGGGATTCGGAATACTATTTTGTATCAATATTGAATAAAACGTCCAAACGGCACTATTTCATAGAGGAAAACCCAATGCATATGACTACGCATTTGATACAACTTGGAAGTCTTAAGGGTCGAGACCAACCGAAATATGTTTATTTTGAAATATGTTATAGAAAATGTAAACCCGGATAACATGGCAGATCCGTGGTCTATTGGTAAGACACTTGACTGTCAATCAAGGAGTTACAGGTTCAATTGCCCGCCGCATCACTAAAATATACTTTGTCTTCCGGGAGGGACGTTAAATTGGGGTCCCGTGTGATAGTTCTATACGCTGGTGCACGTTAAATAACCAGGGCTACATTATGTCTGTGCACTATGCTCCAAAAACCGAACATGCCGAAGAATCTTATCGGAGTACTCGCCAAATGAGCCTTGCCCAAGTGCGTGTATAAATCATTTATACACTCACCCGTATAACATTCGACACTTTGGCTCTGATAATCACCCGAGATAAAAGTTGATAGTCTATATAATAAATTTCCCCTTTATGCTTTAAAATTCCGCTTTATTAGGAGATTTCATTTAGTATGAGGCGGGTCAAACCATAATGAAGACAATAAGCGCAGAACACCTTTAAACATCTCACATTTCAAGGGTTAAAATTCTAAAGTTTCATGTTGTATGTCGACTGTGCTGATATGACAACTTTGCAGCCTGGTAGTGTTTATGCCTGCATGGAAACCATATCTGTAAAATAAATCGTCTCCACTCTTAATAGAAAACGCTTGTAAGTATTTAAGATACAGCCCTGTTCTATAATACAACTGTTAGTTGATAATGTAGGCTAGACAAAAAATAAAAAAGTAACATGATTTGTAGCCAACGGTGCATTGGAATAAGGTTAAATTCGGTTTCCTTTATTTAAATGACAAAACGAACGTTAAATTGACATAACGTACACAGCCACTCACAATCCCCAAACTGAAACTATGATATGGTATAATAGATTCAATACCGTTCACACTTCCTTTATTGCAATGATAATCAACGCTGTAATGAATTATAAGCACTGCCAATCATATTTCATTTATTATTGAAACGATTTTAGTGCAAGATACTTCGTTGTTTTAACATAAGGTGCAAGCAATTCCGTTTTATTAAATTTGGTGCAAAATTATTGGTTATATTAATATAAGGTTCATGAATTAGATGCAGTTCTGTCTTACTCTTGCTTTAAATATACATTAAGACTAGCTCACCCGCAGCCGGACAGCGATCCGCTGGTTTCACCCCCGGTACCGCAGACAGGAGCATTTCCGGCACCGCCGAGGAAACATCTTCGGCTCGAACATGTTTTAATATGCTGTAGACTAGAGGGAAATGGCTTTTCAAAGAGATAGCAGTCGCTAGAAAAGAGAATTAACTCAGCGCTTTTAAGCAAATTTGTTAAAACAAGTAAAATCGTTACTCTTATAATCTAAAACTTGTTTCTGAATTTCAGCAAACAATTACGTTTTTTTTTGATTTTGTTTAACGCATTTATCAATCTTGTTTACGTTATTTTGATAACCTTGTATTATTATGTTGATCGATGTGTATACTTTTTTGAATAATTTATATACATAATTAACCCTTTATTATTTAACTTTCTCGTGCAACAGAGCGATGATCAAACATCTGATGAATGAGAATAATGTAAATTGACTTACTAATTAAGTGATTATAGTATTATATTATGTTATCATTATAAAATAGAAATGTAATTTATAATAAAATTAAATTTGTATGGTTATCTTGTAGCCTAAAATAATGTTTTATGCACTACGATGAACATGATATAATTAAAGGCCTAGTTAAATCCTTCTATAAGTGACCCCCCCCCAAAAAAAAAAAAAAAAAAAAACAACAACAAACAAACAAACTGTGCAGTTTTGGAGGTTTTATTATAGAAATGGACCCTAAATGGCTCATAGCAAATCAACAAATAAACAGGAAATTGGCCCCTAGTGTGACATCAGTGCAATTAGCAGGAGATGCACAGCAGGGGATTGCCATGCCAAACATTCCTTAGGCTAGGCCTTTAAGATGCCAATCTTGAACGAACCGCTGCATGATACTATGAACATCCCTGCACCGAGTCCACAAGATATAAAAGTAGATGGGAAAACAGCAGTTTATGAAACTGATGGTTTTGACTAGTGAGATTGTTGTCACCCCATGTAAAATCGACACACAGAACGCAGTATTCTTGGAAAGTAAACTGAAAACATGACACTTGGGGAACATTGACATGGACACATTAGGCAAAAGCTCAGTAGCTTGCGAAAAGTAAAGAAAATAACTATAGCATGCAATTTGAACACACAGTGAGCTGAAACTGACAGCATTTATAAGTGTAAAAGGCAACTGATAATTCAAAGCCATGCATTAAAAATTACTCTCCTATGCTGAATCTTATATTGCTCCATTTGTAAATACACAAGTAATGCTTAACCTTCAGCAGCAGTAAACATCAAAATATTGAACCAGAAATTATCGAACAATGCATTTTGCAATGTTTTCCAATCTTAAAAGTATTGAAATCTCAAGAATGTCAGAAATTTCAAAATCTTGCCAAATAAACTATAGCATTATTATTAAAGGAACCTTTGACATAATGTCCATCAAGAGTTCAACGTTAACGACTTTGTATAAGTGTGTGCATGCTGTTGTCTTTATCTTGAAACACGTAATTCGAATGCATTTGCTTTTTCGTGCAATGTAATCGCGAGGACTATAAGTATCTTCCATGGCCGCTCTTGTAAGATAGGTTCATCCCAACCCGAGCGTAGGGTATTATGCGGAAACAAGGTTTCCGCAGAACACCCTGCGCGAGGGATGGGATGGACCTATCTTACACAAGCAGCCATAGTAGATGCTTTCCTCCCACCTCAGTTAAACAAAAAAAGTAAAAATGTATTCTTTTCGCTGTTACTCTTTTGTGCGAAGTAAAAATAAATTGCTTATAGATAAGTAATAATTCGTGGTTGTCATAGATATGCGCGCAGTGATTCAGAAAATGTAAAAAGTCAAATCGTTCTTTAAATAGTTCTGAGGTGAGTGCAGCATTATTTCTTGAATGCAGCGTTTTTTGGTGTCATTTGAAGAAAAAAAAAATTTGGATTTAAAATATTGCCGAAAGACAAGGTTTCCATGATGATTCAGACGACGGTCTTCTAAAATTGTGTGATTACTATGAAAAAGGAGTTCCATAGGGGTACTTGTTTCTTCTTTGCTCGTGTGCAAGATAAGAATTTCCAAAATGGCCAAATGTTTGGATCTACTTATCCGAGTAGAGAGAACAAAGTGTCCAAACCTGTGTGTATACAAAATGCGTACGAATTAAATACTTTTAAGCGTCTCAGCGCCTAAGTCCAATTTGAACAATGTATTAAAAATGATTCAAAGTAGAAACTATGAAAATAATTAATCAAATATTAACCTTATGGCATATGATAACAATTAATAAAAAGATCAACAACTATTTAAGATTTAAGAACTCAAAATGCAAGACAAGCTTGAACAATTGATTTAGAAATTGTACCTTTTTTGAAGAATTTTATCCGTGAATTTACTAAATGTACAAGCAATATTTCCAGAAGGAAATATAATGCTGCACAATTTTCGCAAAACCTTCTAGCTAAAGGTCGCGCATGCGCAAAAAGTATAGATTATTTAATAAGGCTACACTAAGTTACCTTTATGTTTAACTACCGCCACCTTAGGTATAAAACATTTCATTTGTGGTACCGGATTAAAGTGCAAAGCTGAATTTCATGAAGATTTATATCAAAGTCACTGCTTACATATTTAGGACACACAGGTTCAAAGTAATTATTATACCAAACAGATCTGATTTGACGTATCGTAAATTTCAAGAGTAATTTACGGACATAAAATATACGAAAGAAAAACCTTACTCCAAATTGCGTAGCGAATACTCATTTATTTTCTAATCTAATTCTGCGTTTCAAACGATATCAAACCATTTCGCAAATCTATGAACCGAAAAATGCAAAATACGTTCCATCCTCTTGAGTCCTTTTTAGTCCTTCTAATAAGCGCCTGTTTTCCGCATACCATAAAGGGAGTGGTTCAGCCTCTTCCCATTACACTCCACAAGTATTCAACCCACATGATGATTTAAAAAGTTTTCGCATTATATTTTTATGTAATTAATAAAATGACGATCTTTAGTGAATGGCGATGCAAATAGTTCTTGCTTGCTAATTGTTCATTCCGTCATTTAGACTGCAACGTATATGTATTTTAAATATTTGTTTAGAAGGGTATGTTTAAGAAGTTTCGTACGATAGAATTTCAAAAAGTTTTGTATTCTGGTTAAAATCATACACAACAGAAACGATACAAGAACACTCTTTGTTGTAACTTCATACTATAAGCCCTCTGTATACCAAAGCAATATTTTCTACAATAAATCACAATTGATAATTTAATATGATTTTGTTTTTTAAACCGGATAAGGATTTTGTTTCTGAATTAAATGGTACAATCCTTTCATGTTAATGTTGATGAAGACTTGATAAATACATGTATGTTCGATTACCTATTTGAGAAAAATGGCAAAAGAAAACTGAATTCTCAGAGAAACACTCGCAGACTATTATTGTATATATCAGGCATTACATTATTTGACTTGGCCTTAACGGAAGCTCTTGGTTTTAACTTTGAATATATATGTGGATGTCAAAAAGGGCGATGTGCAGAGTCATCGGCAACGAAACAGTAGAAGACATCAACTGCATTCGCATACATGTATCTCAATTTCAGTTTCCAAATCTCTCAGTAATCTTTTTGAGAAGATATGAAATCACAGTGATAGTTTGAGCATTGCATTATTACTAGTTATTGAATTATGCTTTTCATTTTAAGACTTTGCTTGGGGTTGCAGCTGGTTGCGCGGTCCTCAGCAAGGATAAGACACTATTTTATCGCTGCAGTGGAAGTGAACTGGGATTATGCTCCGTCAGGACGAAACCTTGTTGGACCTGATACTTTGTATGTAAATAACAAGTGCCGATCTTTTTTGTTTGTTTGTTTGTTTACTGTTGTCTGTTTAATTCTTTCCAATTCGGTGATTTGTCCTAATATTGATTTCGTTTCGAAATGATAGATACACGATTTAGTAATTATTTTTATGCATATTAGTATACATATTAAGCAAGAATTTGAAGAAGTCATTGAGTAAACATATTTCTAGACTTCTTCTTAAGTTAAATTTATCATTCAGGTTATTGTAGACTTTTAAGATTTTATGTAATAATTTAAATTTATAGTCACAGCTGTAAACAAATCAAAACCCATTTCGTATTTTGTTCCGTTTGTCGGAATAATCAAATGAAAAGTACTGAATGAAGAGAAATAACAGAAAATGTTTGAGACAAGAAATGAAATCAACCCTTTGTTTTAAGTATATACGATTTAATATAACAAATATATACGCTTTAGTCAGTTTAAGTGTCAATTCAATAGTTTGTCTCACTATAAGTTATTTGGTTAAATATAATTTTATGTTTTTATATAATAGCTTTGGTAAATAAATATTTAATACGGCGCAATTTTACAACAACACGTCGTCAAACGTGTTTTTTTACTAATCTGTTGTTAAAGTTTCTGCTACGATAATCAAAGAGCTTATTTTGATTACGCACTGCTGTTACATGATGGTCGTTCAAATGGGATTGTCAGCTGTGGATTAACAGCCAGACATTTCATCAAATAGGACCTCACACAGTCCGCAACTGTCATTAGCACATACCTATTGCACAATGTTCAAACTTTCTTCAGTTTGCAATTTAAAATATATTTTTAATATAAAAGACCAAGTAAAAGCAGATTACTGTTTTCTAGAACCATGTGTGGCCTTATGACATTGGCAAAAAACGTCTATACTGCTTCATATTCAGTAGTTGATATGGGTGTCAATTTTGTGGTATCTATAGTGTTCGATTTCGAGTCAATAATCTCAATTCAGGTGAATTCAATCCTAATACAGATTATATCAGTAAAGATAAAGAATAGCTTATCGGTAACGCAATAGTCTTAACTACCTAAATTTTAATATTTAAATGATAATAGTAAGAAATTACAAATAGCCAATCGGTTTGGTGAAATGTGATTAAATTGCTTTGACTTGTGATTCGAGAATTGTATTGAGCGCAAGAAATACTTATTTTTATATCCATATAAAGTACTTGTTAATGCAATTTTAATGTGTTCGTTCATGAAATATATGTGTACCTAGTTTTGTTTTAAACTCTTTATATTGTATAGCAGAATGATAATTATAAAATGAATATGTATGTCGCGGTTGGCCGAAGAGGGGGTCTTAACTTTAAGATTTTCCTTAATTTCTTTGTAATTCAACTATTTTATCAAAATGATTTTTAGTTTTAGTGACTTCATTTTATAGATCATATTTGTTAGAAATATTGTAAAAACCTTGTATGTCGCATTTTATATGGTATCTTAGCAGTTTATAACATGTACATCATTTTATATGGACGGGATTTGTTGGACCTTTTGTGAAAGGTGATTCGGTCAAAATCTTGTTCAAGAACATGGCTTCCAAGGGAAACTTCTCCATTCATCCACACGGGGATTTCTACGACAAACGAGGAGAAGGTAAAGCATTCATGTTTTTTCGTGAACTTATTCTCTTATGTCGTATCATTTACACACACATGCAAACATATGTTGTGTGAGAATTTAAGCCGACTAAACACAGTACATTTCCTCTGACATCTTGGGTTTATCCTGTTATGCAATCAACCATCATGGACAAAAACAATGATTACGTATTAGCGCAGAGTTGCCATAAATAGTACAGTACACGTGAACTCGTGTATATGTTGGTAGTTTCAAAGTTTTACCAGCTGTGTTAACACACTTAATGCTATAGAACATATATACATTACACTTGCTTTTATAATAAGATTGTAAATAAAAATTTAGATAAAAAACAAAGTCCAAATCAATACTTTATCATACAAATGAACGCAATTTGTTAAAAAGTAGTCAAGAAACTGTTCGTGGAGAAAAGAAATGAGTACGCATTATGTGAATATGTAGTTTTAATGCGAAATAATCAATAAATATTCAAAACATTAAATATTTAACTGTTATTGTATAGGTGGTCAGAATAAGATACGTCGCTGAAATATAAAGCATTCCTATTACCTTATATCTAAATAGGTATTTAACTCGAATGTATTTTTGATGACAAACATGGCATAGTGATGAAAACATCTAACATAAGTCGTCCATTGAAACAGGCCGGAAAGAGTAAGTTTGAGAGAATACATCCATTTATTAGTATTTATTCATTCCATTCTACTTTATTCTTTCTTTCTTATTTTCTGTCCAAAACAGGTGCCCGTTACGAAGATAGAACATCCGGAGCTGATAAGGTGGACGATGCAATTTGACCTGACGGATCCTATCTCTATTTCTGGAACGTAACGAAGAGACACACCCCTACGGCTGACGACGACGCCTGTGTACCGTTGGGATACCATGGACACGCTAACCCAACTCGGGACATTGCTTCTGGATTGGCTGGAATCAGGCTTATCTGCAAGAAAGGTCTGTGGTTGATTTCCTCACAGTACACGAAATATGCATATTATTTGAATAAGAACATTTTTTTAATTAACATGATTCCGTTCGCTGTTCATACGTGTTTGGTTTATTACTTTTCATAATGAATTGTTCCGTTTGCTGCAGGCACGCTTAATGCCGATAAAAAACGTAAAAATGTCGACAAGAAGTTCGTTGTATACGCCGATATCGCTGACGAAAACAAGAGCTTTTTCTTTGAAGAAAGCATTCAAAAATGCAGACAACCAGATGCTTGCCAGGCAAGGGCTGTACGTATAGGAAATGTCGTTCGTTTATCGGTTGTATACTTTGAATATTTGTGTAAACTCAGATTAAAATGAATGTGTTGCAAGCAAAGCTGTTTTCTTAAAACCATAATATGATCAGGTACTTTATTGTGGAAGTATTCATAACGCATATGTTTACATACCTTTCAAGCAAAGCCCATCTCACCTTATAAAAGCATTCGCTGTTAACATTCTGAGACCATTCATCATTTCATTAAACAGCACCTCAAAAAATGTTTGCTTTATGTAAGGATGCTGGTGATGAAGATTTCGGACTATAAAACGAAATGCACCATATCAATGGCTATGTCTACGGCAACTAGCCCCCATTCAAATTGAATCCCGGAGATCGAGCGGTTTTCTACGTCATGTCATTGAATCTTGCGAGCCAGATCATGAGAATAAGTGGACATACCATGATTATAAAGCACAGGCGGTAAGTTATATTTCAGATCAAGAAACATAATTTGATACACAACTATTGGTTAACAGAAAAAATAAATGCGGAATGATATTGAGTTCGTTAAATATATCGGTAATGATAAAACAGCGTTAGAAAAATGTTTTTGAGTACCTAAACTAATCATTAACTTCGTTACTATGTGTTTGCAGAACAGAGAACGCATTGGTCAACTCGGCGAGTTTTCTCAGCGCATACACAGTGGCCTGTCATCCTGGCCATTGGCTTCTTTACTGCCGAAACCTCGACCATGTAGTTGGTGGGTAATGTAATGGATGAAGCTATTTCTGTTGTTTTTATGGTCTTTGCGCTCGCTATTTAGAGCGTAAATCTTTCAAAAGATTTGTACGTGTAATTGACAGGCTAGTCTAAGCTAGTATTGCCGTGATTCAGAAACTTGTTTTTTTAATCGAAAACACACAATGTTTTGGAATTATTGTTTGTAATATAAATAAAAGTGCTGTATTTTTTAACATTAAACAACTATGCTTTTCCTTTTCAGAGGGTATGCTTGCTTTCGTGGACGTATCAAATAAACCAGTACCTTCGGAAATCGTTGGTCCAAGTCAAAGCCACGGAAGGATACGTAAATATTACCTTGCCATAGAAGAGATCATATGGGATTACGCACCAGGACTCACTCCCGACAAGTAAATGGCTTTAAGAAGTAGTTCGTTTTAATAATTCGTATTCCCTGGCCTTGTCTTTAAGCGTTCGCCACATAGGCCATATTCATGCAAACATCAGCAGCATCCGCCTTACGATATAAGGCATATGCACGAAGATAGTGTAACAGTATTATGCTTGTTTGACGGTTAAATGATGTGAATGTTCTTCAAATACCATGTATCCATACCCTGTAAAATATTATTTCAAGTAAGGTTTTAGCTGCTGTACATGAGCATGGTGTTGGGATCGATAACCAGTTGCAAACCGTGCATGAACTCAAACTGAGGAAATATACTTACAGATAAATAGTGTTACATTTCGAAGTCTTGTTTTCGTTTGGAAAAAAATCAAAAATCAGGAAAATGAAGGGGCCGTGTACAAACAAAGTGTTGGAGGTGAATCCATTAACATGTATTTATTGTGTCAATTGATGCTCCGACAAAGATCGACTCCAGCTGCCTAACATACATCTATCGCTCCGCTGTAGACTTAGAAAAAGATTTCTACAGTGGCCTTTTAGGCACCATGCTTATATGTAAACGAGGAAAGCTCAACAGGGCTGGCAGACAGGTTCGTTACTATATGCTCGCTTTAGAGCTTTATTTAAACTATCTTTCATTACGCAGGAGAATTTTGTCTCACAATAGTACATAATACGTTTTGGCAAGTGTATATGCTCATTCCTTTGGATTTGATATAATATTATTAATTAAGTTAGTTTTTCAAATATTTTGTATACTTGTTTCCTCCAGGTGTATACTTAAATCATTAAGTTCTTTTAGCAACTTATTTCTACCAATAGAACTGAAACATTAGAGTATGGTGTCTTCTACTAGTTCTAGTTTGTGTTCATATAGCATCATCGTCTTGCTGACATAATACTAAAACAAACGTGATTTTTATTTATTTATTGTGTTCCATTGAATATAGAAGACATATAAAGATAATTGCGCATTGTAATGTTTATTTAACATTGGTATTGACGAACTGAAGCCTCACATCAGTTTCTGGAATAATTCTGAAGATACAGATAACTGGTATATTTTCAGAGACGCGTTGACAGAGAGTTCTTCTTAAACTTTCTCGTAGTTAATGAAAACCTGTCCCATTACCTGACCGAGAACATCAACATGTTTGCGACCTCCCCCGCAACTGTCGATCCTGAAGATGAAGGCTTTAAACTTTCTAACAAAATTAAAGGTATTCTTACAATTGATTTTTTTGTACTGATACCATGGTTGTTCCTGTAGTTTTCATTGTATTAGAAACAATTACAAATAAATAGGTGGAATGTATTTAAATTAAACAATTTAAAAACGAGTGCGTTAGAAGATTGAGTGAGTGTATTTCGATAACCAGCTAACAAACTGCACCCCAAAAGTCCTTATGCAGCGGTAATTTCCCTTTGCATTATATACAAACTTCTCTGCTAGTCACTGGATGAACACTGCGAAGGCGATTAATTGCATTCAGGTACATTTATTTCAGCAATCAATGGTTTCACATTTGGAACTGTACCCGGACTGAATATGTGTATTTGAGAACGGGTCACCTGGCATGTATACACAATAGGACCTGATATAGACAATCACCATGTGACCTTTGAAGGCAACAACTTCGTGTTCGACGGCATGACTATTGATACAGTATCTGTTTTGCCGGGGATGGGGCAAAATGTCCGCATGATACCCGACCAACTTGGTAAAATCTAGCCTATAGGATCTGATCGACGAACGTTAAATCGTTTTTTCGAATCAATATTTCTGAGTAATTATTATATTTCCAAAAAAACGTTTGATCCGTTAGTTCATAGCACGTTAAACTGGTTTCATCGTTTAGATATTTTGACGCCACGAATGATTCTTAATTGTTGGGGATTAATTACATCATGTGTACAGAGCATTCTTGTTCAGCATACATTCAGTTTCATAATTACCACTTTCATTTCTATATATAACTTAGTTGTATGGTATGGCATCTCACACACTGCATTACAGGACGTAATCGGTTGCGTTGTGGTCAGCTAGGTCTGGAACAAGAAGGGATGTTTGCTTGGTATAACGTCAATTCATGTGGGAGGATTCGTATCCAACCTGGCCGTTTGCCGAAAGCAGAGACCACACGTCGGTATTACATCGGAGCAGTAAATGTGGAATGGGACTACGCGCCGACCAAAATTCACTTTATTACTGGGAAGAGTTTGTTTGGTCCTACGAGGTAGGTTTGTCATTCTTTTTTATTTTACTAGTTTTCAATTAAACGGCAATAAGTATCCTACGGTATTTAGTTTTATGTGAGTATTTCGTATATTTATACATAAGGGAAAAACCTTTGTTATAGTTCATAATTGGCATAGGAATGTTATTGGGTGTATGGTAACATAATATTGTTCTGGTTTAACTTAAGTTAATTGAACTGATTACGTTTCAGTCCCAGTTTCATTTACGTGCGAAACAGATCTTTGTTGGTACAATTTAAACTAAGACCGTGTTTCGCGAATTTACTGACAACACATTCACACAGATGAAACCTCACCCTGAGAACCTCGGCGTAATCGGTCCATTCATACGTGGAAATGTCGGAGATACCATAGAAATACATCTGAAAAATATGGCAACTTTCCCATTGAATATAGTCCCTAAAAATCTACCTTTCGCAGATTGATCAGTAATAAACCGTGCGTTGCCTACAGATCCAGGCAAGGTAAGAATATATAGATATTCTATCCCATATCGCTCAGGTCCGGAATGAAAACAGCCAAAATGTATTGGAACTATATATACTTCACGGGTAGATCCGCTTAAAGATGCACATAGCGGTCTGATTGGTCCAATGGTTATATGCAAGACAGGAACTCTTGATGAAGATGGTCAAAGGACTGATAGCATTAAAGTAGAGTTTGCAACAGCTTTCTTCATTTTTGACAAAAATCTGAGCCACCTCGGTACAGCCAATTTCGCAGCACGGGCTCCGGCTAGAGTAGACGTTGTGGATCCTGATTTCATTCAAAGCAATCTGTATTTTTCAATAAACGGATACATTTATGGAAACTTGAATGGCCTTGATATGGAGGTAGGACAGAGGAGCGCTTGGTATGTCTTTGGAATGGGTATGGATGACGACATCCATACAGTGCATTTCCATGGACAGTTATTCATACGGAGAACAAAAATAAAGATCCGCGGGGACGTCCTCGAGGTTTACGCGGGAACGTATGAGATGGTAGAAATGAAAGCGTACAATCCGGGCACTTGGTTTTTTCATTGTCACGTGAGCACACACGTGCAAGCTGGCATGGAAGGCGCATACAGAGTTATTCCTAGATTCACCAACCAGTGACTTGAAGGTTTTATTGTATATATGTATATAGGATTAGTTGATAGTGTTGTATGTTTGTTACTCTCAATAAACATTTCAATTAGCCCCATATTTGTCACTTTTAAATGGTGCTTCCGTAGAATGTCAGTAGCGGGATGTTGTTTGTTTCTATTTAATATATCATGTTGATTTTGTTAATATTGTTTTTGCGTGTCGTGTCTTAAATTGTTCAGTGACGGCTGAATTGATTATCTCACTTACTGACCCAGATGCTTTACTCTTTCAGAAGAAAATAGGTCACCAACATTTACCTGCGTGTGTACAATCTTTAAAATGTATCCACAAATAAAGTTAAAATTATTAGTGTTATCTTATCGCAGAATGGTATGCAATGTACCTGATTCACAGAAACGAATTAACAAAGTACATGGGATTTTTTTTTCAATAGAAGTACGAATATATCATATAATATCATATGAATGGTGATGGAAATATTTTAATATTTCGAAGACAAACATCAATCTTCCAATATTTGATGAACAAAGGTCATAAATTTAGCATGTTCATGAACTTGATAGAAAGAAGGTGGAATAACTCAACACCGGTGTCCAAGTATTTATCGCTCATTAAATGCTATGTACATCTGTATGATAAGTACGAATGGTATACAAAAGCATTTGGCTGCGGCCCCTAAAACGCTGTCTCTTTTTATATATTGCATATATTGCTTTAAAGTTCAAAGTTTGAATATTGTCTTTTTGTACAGGTTTTTGTACAAAATTGACACATCACATTGTTTAAGAGGAGGCCCCATTCACGTAGTTTTAATTATGACTCGTAAACAGAGCCAATGACATCAGGCAAATGTTTAGTATGATAATCATTGTTTCATAGTACATTGATAAACAGACACGCATGAGACACACGTGACAACATAAACAAATAACAAATACATTGGACGATCAATTTATTTATTCGTTTTAAACTCGATAATAAAGACAGTTGTAACCAGATTTGAATCACTCTCGTGCCTTGGTTTGCTGGGTACTTGTCAAAAGCGATTTCAGTGTGAGGAACGCACCCGGCGCGCGCACCCTTAAAAACAACCAAATTTACTTTTATTGCGAATATCGGACAGAGAACAAGTAAAACAGTACGCTAAAAATACAATGTTGTTTATTGTTAAGATGTTCTTGGCGGAGTACCAACAACCCCATCCAATATGTAAACTATTTAAAGTTTGGTTCTGAGGGGTGAATGTCAAGGTCGTGCCCATAAGTTACGCACCCTCACACCTCAATTCCTGGACCCACTCCTGCTAATATGAACTGCATAAGTAGCAATGATGGAACTTGACGCTCTTTACCTTTTGTAAGTGGGCGGACACATAAACTACTTAACCATTTTGTGTCATTCACGAAAAAATATTTTCCCCCCCCCTTGAATGAGTCAGTGAACGCAGATCAAACCTTAATGAAAGTGAACAAAAGGTTGCTCATCCCTCTTTTAATAGAATGTAACTCTGTGGTCATTGTCAATGTAATATATAATAAGGAAAGGTAAGGTGACTACCAAGCGTTCTTTAAAATACAAAACAGATGTCATTGAAATAAATAAATAAAAAATGGTCGGGGGATTATTCGGCGGGCTTTATATAATATACGAAACTGAACTGTCTGGTCAAATGATAATCCGAAATGATTTAGAATGCATCGAAGCGGACATTGTCAGTGTAATACATACATAACAATAAATGGCGAGGTGGCTATTCATCGTGCTTTATGAAGCAGTTCTCTTATCATTGTTTATGTATTACGCAATACAACAGTATGATATGGTGACATATCCGCAATGCTTTAGAATTCATCTCAGTGGTAAATGATAATAACAATGGAATGTTAAATATGATCAGGTGGCTAACCTGCGTGATTAAAAATGCAACTTCTTGGTCATTGTGAATCTTATTCATTATACAAGAAAGATAACTATGGTCACGTGATTATCCGCAGAGCTTTCGAATGCAACTCAATTGTCATGATCAATGATTTACATATTATAGTCTGGTGACTATCCGCAATGCCTAAGAATCGAACTCTGTATATACATTAAAAATGGTTTTGGTCCACCTTGTGGTATAAATCAATGTAAAACTCAATAAAAAAATAAATAACGGTGACATACCAGCAGTGCTTTATAGTAAAACTTGCTGGCCATTAGCAAAAGGATACAAATACGAAAATACTTTACGGAATGCTTTAGAAATTACATATGTTGTCAATGTCTATGTAATACGTAATAAAAAATGGCCAGGTGACCATCCGCATTGTTTTTGTATGCATCTGAGTTGATACTTAAATAAATGTACTTAAATTGATAAAAACGGGGTCTTTAATTATAACGGCCCTGAATATTGTTGTTGTTTTCTGAAAAACAAGATTGTTAAACCAACTTTTCTCCAGAATAGATGAAGGTTACAAGGTACTATACCAATATACGATGTGTTTCTCAATCTCCTACGCATTAGTCTCCCTTGGCGAGCAGCGACAAAGGGAGGTTTGAAAAACTAACATTAAGCAAAATTGTTTGTTTTGTAAATGTAATCCAAACGAATACATTTTCAATTATTCCCACATATTGTAGAGATTGATATATATTGTATATTCTTTTTATCCCTGTTCAATTCAATTTTAACAGTAAAGTGGGTTGAAACCAAATACAATTGTTACAGTATGCCGGGGCAATTTTACCCTACTTTGTCGTAACCAGTACGCGCGGTGGAGCCTGATTTTCCCTAAATGAGCCTTTGAAATTCGCAATTTTCAGAAAGAAGAAAACAATACATTATAAACAGACAAACAACAAAATCGAATAATTTCAATTCCGCTGCCTATATATTTGTTAACAATGTGAAATTAGATGGATTCCTAGTCAAATAGCGTTTTGCGCCAACGGAGGGTCTTTCCGTAGGACAAGCAGTCTCGTTCTGAGATTGACCTCTAAATTGACTAAATATAACTATGGAAAACCCAAACCAACACGAGAACTAGTAAAATAATAGAACGAAAACATAACTGGATTTGACTCATCTATTGTTCAACAATAGAGGAAATATATCCTAAAACGCTATACTATACATTTACATTTCAAAGCACGATAATTGTATCGAAACATGGAAAACAGTTTAAAGCACATATATGTAACTACATTATTGTAGCACGTGGCATGCATATCATCACTGTGATTTGAGCTGTGTTGCACAGCTTAATTTGCAGTCAAGACAAAACATTGGTGTTAAAGCCGATTTCTAGTCAGTTATTGTAAAAGTAGAGGGGACTTTTAACAGTACCCGACGATATGTCCCTAAATGACGTATGACGCGTGTTTAGTGTATTGTCATCACATTCACACCTCTCGCATTAGGGGCCAGTCGTTGTAAAAAAGAACTTTATAACAACAACAGTGTTGTAGGCAAAAGGTTTTTTATTCTCTTTATTGAGAATTAGTATTGTTACTCTTTTTTCCAATATTCGAATACCGATTTTGACATTCAAATACCAAACGTTTGATCGAATATTCGATTATTGGAATATTCGTTTGCATCCCTATTAAACAGTAATGTCTTTCAAACATGTGTATACTTAACATGTTATAATTGAGGTAATTAACAACTTCTTTCGGTGATCTACATGCATGTTTTTTCTTCTATTTTATCGCTCGGACATGATACTATGCATATTTTATTTCTTGTACATTGTATGGTCATGTATCTATATGCAGTGCTTAAGGAAGCAACCTCTGTGGTCCTTGTCAGTGATATTGTCAGGTGGTCATCAGCAGTGCTTAAGAATAAAATTATGTGGTCAGTGTTACTTTTAAAACAGAATATATATATATATATATATATATATATATATATATATATATATATATATATATATACAAATTCAACCTTTGGGATATTTTGCCAATTTGAACAACCTTTGGAAGACATTATCATTAAATGCTATATATCCTATAATAATATATCCTTTACATTTTCCTTCATAAAATATGCATATATAAATGTAGTAAAGCATTATTAATGATGCTTTTTTTCAAAAATACTAACCATCGAGAATATACAATTTTTGACTGTCGCCTAAAGGTTAAGCGCCGTATGTTCATGAAAAAGTACAACCTTTGGGTTAAGTACCCCAAAGGTTGTACTGTATATGTCGGTAAAAGGTTCAATAATATATAATGTAACTTAACTACTTAACTCAGTCGGTAGAGAGGTCTGAATGTCTCGCGGCAGACCCTGTTCGAATCAAAGCGGTAAATATCGGTTAACCTAATACTTTAGTCCTACTGACAACGTTAAGATGCCTGTTCGGTAACAATGATTTATGTAGCCATCTCCTCAATCATTTCAAGATATTGTCAAATTATTATTCCTTGCATTTTGTTTGCTATGTTCATGACAATATTTGAAGTTAATTTTATTCAAAGTCGGGCTAGGTTGTGATCTTACCCTCATACTAAGACGAAGGTTTATGAACCTTAATAAACAATAACAACAAAATCTATGTCATTATTATTAAACCAAATACATGTTGCTTGTCCAATGACATACTCTATTGCCGTTTTCATCATTGCATTACTCTTGTAAAAAAGCAGCATTGTTTGCAATTATGACGGGGTTGCTCAATTGCTTCAACCACCCGTTGGTGTGTAAGCTTCTTTACACTCGCACTCGGGCCTTGCCCATTCGACCAGTGCTCTGGTAAGAGTATTAGTTATTTAAAATATTTCGAGAATGGTGCACAGACACAATACAGCCCTGGTTTGAGCCAATCCAATTCTTTGACGTACCGCAAAGTACAGGACTGTCACACGGGACCACGATTAACGTCCATCCCGGAAGATGATAAGTATATTAATGTTGCGGTTTGGAATCGAAACTGCTGTGCCTGGATTGACTAGTGTGACCACGGAACCACCCGCAAAACGTTGACAAGCTAGTAACCGTGTATTTCGGTATTTTCTCCCTATATATGGCGATTCCGGTGAGCAATGATATGGTTGTCGGAATACATCCTCCGGCGGGATTATGTATGGCAAAAACGTGTCCCCTGTATCCAAAAGCGTAGTTAGCAGCTAGCTTTTTTCATTTTCGTTTGCTGGAAGAACATCAATTATGATTAAACGGGTATAAAAAATACAAGTTATTATGACTATATGTACATTGCAGCATGAATGACTCATTTAAGTAGTTTAATACGAAAATTTGAAATTGTTGTGTATGATGCCTTAATTCTGTTATGCCAATGGCAAAACGAAATTGTCTGATGGAGGCGCAGACATCGACGACCCTATACTTGGAGGAAGAATTGGCTATTGGATTATATATATATGTCTCTGGTGTAATGTCGTCTGCGATTTCATACGTTTTCTTCTCGACTTAAACAGACGTGTTGTTACAAACCAGCTGTTCCTGTACTTTCAATAACAAATAGAAACTACTCTTTGCTAATATCTACCGTTATGGCATTCCTTAAAGTACAAGGGACACACGTAGTGCACGTGCGTTTTTCAAAATAATTTCAGAACTGAAATAAGAGTGAAATCTATATACAATGTAAACTTATTATGTTTTTAATTTGAAAAGCTGAAATGCTATGAAAATATGTACATATTCATTTTGATTAAGTTTTACTCGTATCTGTTTGATTGTTAAACCGTTCGAATTAATTATATGACGCTTTTTCTAAGAAAATAATGACAAAACAAATCAGTAACGTATTATTTCACTTGAGAAACAACCACCAGAAACCATACATTAAAATTACACTTAGAAAAATGATTTGTTTTAATGAATGTAGTGCAGTTAATCTCTCCAAAAAGATTTAAAGGTGCACTTGACAATTATAATTGAATATTTGATACTGTATAAAAGCGGTAACAGCAGGGGAAAAAATGCACAATAAACGATAAGAAGGTATAACATTCGCTCCAGGCGGTAGGTCCTGGCGCGAGCCCAAGACTGTCTGCACATCATCTTTCCGCGTATCTATAGCCCATTTAAACAAAGCGACACACGAACCTTCCCTAGATTGAATAGCAAACTGATATTGCCACTAATCGTTGTTTTCTTGATTCCATCGTGTATGCGGTCGAACAACTTCTTCCATGTGTCGATCTCTTTGTGGTTGATAAAGGAGATAGGTTGCCCCTCTTTCCCATTTCTAACCTACGTCCCTTAAAATGGGTTTACATACTTAATTATTATACGGCTCCAGTTAGTAATTAAGTAGAGTCCGAAAAAATAAACCGTGGCGTATTAAACAGCAAACCGTTTTAAAACAGTGTTGTTGTATTTTAAACTTTGGCATAACACATGTAAATGTGGGGTAGACAATGTATAACAAATATAAGATATTTTGAACATTACGTTTAAGATTCGAAGATTCGTTTAAATATGTATCAAAATGAATCTAGGAACATTTTAATTCATTCAAAAATGGTTCTTATATAGTTTTCCCATCAATTTATAAAAAGTATTTCAATTACAAATCGAACTTCAGTTTTTCAGACATACTCATTCGTTTTACGATGTCTCTCCCAGAGGAGTCCGACTGCAAATATTAATTGTTCAGATATAAAGAATGTGTTCATTGGTAGCACGACGCCTAGTTTAGTTTCAACTATTTTTACTATTTGTGGGATTATATTGTTATAAAGTGGGGGTTGATGTTTTCACTTAAACCCAGGTTATGGTTACACGTAAGAAGTCGAGACAACCGTTGGAGTATAAAAAACCCAAAAGGAATGAGGTCACAGAAGCGGAATTTTAAACGGGATAATGAGGCTTAAATTGAAATTGATTCGATTATGTTTTTTTATTGAAATCCCGATAACGGAAAAAGATTGACCACAAGTTTAGAAAACCTATTGACTATTTGACATAATATTTTGTTTAATTTTGACTGACGAAGAGGTGTATCACTGTTATATTATTAAAAAGGCATTTACTGCATGTTTTAAAGACAAATTAACACATAAAAAACACTTTGCAAACACATCCTAGCAGTAAATGCACAGTTGTTTTTATGTAAGGTTTCTTCGTCTTTCTTAACATGAATTTTACCTCAATTATACACCAATGATATATCTGAATCAATACGTTGAATAAATAACTGAGTCGGAAATAAAAACGTTTGTTTTATAATTATCAAGGTTTAAACAAAATCCTTATTGAGTTTACATGGAAAAGAGCTTTCATATGAAATACGTTTAAGCAACATGCAATATACATTGATTTTTATTACTTCTTCAGGAAGGATCGCTTAAGATCATATCGTTATTTACATGAAGCTTACAAAGGCCATTTTTCCTGCAAAATAATAGAGGGAAGAACAAAACAATAACACTAACATAATTTTACGGAATATTTACATTTGTTTGAATTTTATTCATAATCTACACTGAGCAGAGATTATCGATTGAAAATTTAAAAAAAAGGCACTTTTGGGACATATAAATTTGCATAGGTCCTTAAGTACGAATGTCCTGAAAATCTTGTGACAAGCATATCATCAACTTTTATGTATTTACTTCAATCTTTGATTTCGCATAACTTGACGTAAGAACGTGAAGGATTCTGCATTTAAGACACAACCGTTTCATTCATTGGCAGGTGTATTGTCCTTAAGTCTATAATAAATTCATATAATGTACTAGATGCCATTTTTTCTAAATCGAACAACTTATAGAATATTCAGTGTTTCACATATATTTTACTGTTTGAAATTATGAAATAAAACGAAAAGGACTTTATGGACTTATGCATGGATGGCATAAAGAACGATATATTAATCAACTTTTAACCCTACCGAGCCCGGTAAACAAACACTTACTATTACAATTATTTTGATGATGTATTATCCACGTTGTGGTGACAAAACTTTTCTTTTTCTTTTCTGATTTCGTTTTTACATGAAAGGATGAGGTATTTCAAAGTATGATTTTACATATCGGTCTAACCATAAACTTTTAAATACATGTCACCACAAAAACATAACGTCAAACGAGCGAACGCATCAAGAAAGAAAATATCGGAAAAAATGTATATGTTATAAACAATGTTTCAATTCTTCTCATTTAAAGCTTGTACACAACCATTGTACTAATAGAAGTCCAGAATGATACATGGTGTATGCTATGTAAGTTGATGGTGTTATTTTGATAAAGCTTCGGGTCCAAGTACATTGTAGGTTTTTGACCCACACCTAATTCATTCAATAACAAATATTCAAATATAGAAAATAAATTATATTCAGTGAAAAAGAGCATACACTGGACTAGGGGCGACATGTTTATGTCTAGATAGTCCAGTATGGGTAATTATTATCTCGTTCTTGAATACTTAATTGGAAAACAATCGAACGCGGGCCGTTTGAAAAACAAAAACAAACAAAAAACCAAACAAAAACAACATAAATATGTAGATAAACATTTGAAAAAACAATCAGAAAAATAAATCAATAAAAAATGTCAACATATTCTTTGGTATTGAAGAAGTTTTAGAATTCAGATAGTAGTGAGGCAACTGGGAATTCAACAACAAAGAGGTCAGTTCACATTATTATATATGTATACACAGTGAACGAAACGTCCTGATCTCAGAACACTCTCTTGCCAATGAACTGTCCACAAGTCTTACTCATCCTTTAAAAATATCAAAGTTACAGAGTTACTAGCTTTTAGATTTTTAAGACACGCATGCTATCCAATTTCTAAATTACAACAAGTCAAGACCAATGAAAAAAACATATGTGGGACCACATATTTCATTTATAGTAGAGCCCGCAGTTACTCATTTGGCAAATTTCCCACAAACAAATGGGATTACCCCTCGGCCTCAGAAATATGTTTCCGTCTCACTTGGGGCTGTGACGGAGTCAAGCCATAACGCAGCCTCTAAAGAGTGCGGGCAGACCTTTATAAACTCAACAACGGCAATAATAGACGCCAAGTGGCGACATATCAAGCCCGCTAAAAAAGCTTCAGACACAGTCAGACTATTTTCCATGTTATTGCAACACAGACTTACATCGAGTTCAACAGTAAGACGAAAACTATTTATATTTAGTATGATATATAATTTGGTAACGATCAACTTTAAAATTTAACAAACTCGAACATCTCAATTTATTGTGTACTCAATTAATTAATGTTTCAATAGAACTATTTCAATTGTTGACCTCTCAGTGTTACCTTAAGGTCTGGCTGATGTGTGTGCTACGGCGCCTTATAATTGTGAAACCGTTTTGAAAATCCTACTATGAATGATAAATACAGCCAGGACAATGTTTGCTCAGGATCAGTTGAAGTACTTTGTGTACTTACGTTTTGTTGAAAATACTAGTATACATGGTAAAGTTTCAACCCGGACTAAGATCCGCTTTTCTACGATCGTCATAATTATCAAATCACTATTGAACCCTCGGACAAATCCCGCCAAATATGAGATTCTGCGATGACCGTGATAGTATGCAACTGACTGGTATGTTTTGCTTATTAAGCGAAAACAGTTATCTAAAATCTACAGCGTACTTAAAAGATGAAAGAGTCATTTAGAAACGTTTACAATTATAATCATATACACATATATGTTATAGCACCATAACTGATGATAACATTTTACTGAAAATAATGTATATGCCATATTCTAACATGGCACATACTACTCTTACTGACAATATATTTTCTGATCCCTAAACTTTACTGGCAGAGATAATATATAAATGTCATGCGTAGGCAATTAAAAAGGCAATTTATTTCTATGTCCTTTTATATTAAAATGTGTTTACACCTCAGAGGAATAATGAACCCACAAAAACAATAACAACCAAAAGTAAATAAAAAGCAAAAAAATAACAAATGCGATAACATTAAATGTAAAAACCCGTATGCAAAACTATATATTTTTTTAACACAGTGACTTTTCGGTAAAATTTTCTGATCCTAAACAAAACTTACTTTTAGGCAGAGGTAAAATATTCATGTCATGGGTAGGCAATTTACTTCTATGTCCTTTTATAATAACAAATGCGATAACAGTAAATATAAAAACCCGTATGCAGAACTGTATTCTTTTCAAACAGAGTAAATTTCGGGCAAAAGAAAATTTTGTCATGTGGTAAAATAATTTCATGTCTCCCAAAGGTTGGTGCGATGTTACCCAAAGGTCGGATTGTGTTAAACATTTTGGACACTATATAAAGTCATTTTCTTGAAAGGTCACTGTTGCTCTTCATATGTTATGAGGAATAAATGTCGCAAGTGTCAGGTTCAACGCCGGGAAAAGGCAACTACTTCAATTTCAAACATGCAATTTATTCATTTGTTTTGTTAGAAGGTTTACTATATAGTGATAAAATACCCGTGTATAACAATACACGACAGCCTAAAGCGTACAGTCGATATTATTTTTAATGTTATGTGACAAGAATGTGACCTCATCCTACAGTTTGTGGTCCAAGTTGGCACCTAACAGGTCAAATCAAGTCCTAAGTTGTGCATAAAGTCACTCCGGTTTCTGGTTAATATGTACCTAATAGAAAAAATAATGTCCGGAACAGATCATTTAATGTACTTTGCCATGACAACGCGGCAAAGTAGTCAAACTATGGGGACAAACTGGTACTCAGCTGTACACAAAGTGTCATCGCCCAATAAGCACATACTAGGAACATACGAGATATGGCCATAGGCTATTTATGTGATGTTTAAAGTTGGGGAGCGGTAAATATTTAATTTTTAAGTATGCAAAATATTCCTCTTTCGTTAGAATGTTCATTAAACAATAATAAACAATCTCTGTGTATAGAATTCATGATTTTCTAAAGTGGACACTCGAGCCTCTTATAATGTTACATCGTGTGACAACAAAGTACTGTTTGTGGTCCAAGAGAACACATAATAGGAACAAACTGGCACATCACCTGACTCTATATTGATCTCCGCCTACTGGTTGTCGCCCTGATATAAATATTAAAGCGATAGCGTCTTGAAAGGAGCATCAAGTGACCTCTGCTTTCTAGTGTTTGCCCTAGTAGACACATATTAGGGACATAATAGACACGAAGTGAACAGATTATGTCTTATGTACATTATCTGAACATATAGTGACCTCCTTCTACTGATTGTCATGTCATGCGAGTGTTGACAGCCAATGTAAATGGCCCATTTCTTAAATCTTAAATCTTATATAAGGCGAGTTTTGAAGCCAATTAAAACGGAGGAAACTCATAGAGTTATATTGATATTGGCAAAGTTTGGTCGATATGGAATGAGTTCTGGAATATATTTTCTTCAATTATCTGGTATTGCTACCGCAATTGTCTAATAGTAATAGTTGATTAATAATCAAATGTATGCATGCCTTGTTACAATGTTATAGAATAGTATATAGAAAATCCGAATTTTTGATATAATATTATCAATTAGGTACTATCATAGTGGCCTAGTTATTTGTCCGAGGTTAGATGTATTTGCCTGAGCCCAAAAGGGCGAAGGCAAATACACCTGACCGCGGACAAATAACTGGACCATTATGAAATCACCTAATTAATAAATGTTTTATTAATTGACTTTTACCATTTTTGTTAAAACATTTTTATAACTTACCAATTCACATTGAAGCCATAGCTATCCCTTATTCATTCATGGTGTCTGCTTTTCTAGAATCGACTATGCTGATTTTGACATTCAACATTAAAGTGACATTGCAAATGCTTATGGAAAAAGCTCTGTACATTAAAAGAAAGCATTTCTTTTTATCTTAATTTCGTAAATCGTTAGCCAAATGTTAAATGTTATACCTTCGTCGTCCATTTTGTCGGTGTGCACAACATATTCGGAAAATCTACCAACGGGTTAGATACAACTGTAATATCAAACCGTAAAAAGTGGTTCAAGTATTCAAAATAAGTTAATGCGATGCACACAATTTTCAAAACAGTCAGAAAACGGAAAACACAATGGCTGCTTTAAAAATGATTACTAGAATATTTCTCATAACAGACGGGTTTCGACAGCCAATGAAAATGACCCATTTCTCAAATCCTATATTAGGCGAGTTTTGTAGCCAATCAAAACGGAGGAAACTCATATTGGCCTAGTTTTGTTGATACTGGCCGAGTTTAGTTGATATTGAGCGTGTTTTGGCGGCGTAAAATGTCTTCAATTGTCTGGTATTGGTACCGCGTTTCCTCTGTATCTCGTCAAATACGTAATAGTTGATTAAAAACAACAAATTCTAATAAGTAACTACTAGGGTGACGACCGGTCGGCTAAAGTCACTATGTGTATGGCTTGGACATGTATGCCTATTTTAATGGTGACAATCAGTAAGCGGAGGTTATTATTTCAGTTCAGAACTATTATGTCGCTATCATTATTTTTTTTAATTTAATAATATTTTATTGCATGAGTACACATTTCACAATGACAATATCAAAACAAATTTTAACACAATATTTAGACCGACATTATAAAATCAAGCATGCAAAGGGATTGGGCCACGAGTTATGCCAACATCAGTTACGGCCCTCTCCCGTCGCTATCATTAGCCTACTTATGCGACAGGCAGTAGGCGAAGGCCACTATTTCCTGTTCAGGACTTCAGTGTCGCGTTTAAGTGCATTCTAGGACGGTAACAAGAAAGCAAAGATCGCTTTATGTTTATTTCAGGATTTATATGTCCTTGTTATATTTTTACAGGGACTTGATCTACATTATGAATGCATGCATGAGCTTAAATTTTGATTTACATCAATTTCAAATAAAACAAGTATAATCAAAGTTATTTGTTATTAATTAAACACTGTTTCGACATAATTATATACTGAACTATCACTTAACTAACATTCATAACGGTGTTATGGTGTTGCACATTTCCACGACTTTATGTTTTATGTCACTAATAAATCGCGCATGCTGTTTTGTCTATAAATTGTTTGTTCGACATACCGTCAATCCATATCCCGACTTAGGATTAACGGTGTATAAATGAGTATATTGACATCGGCTTACCGATTATTGCCCTAGTAGAAACAAACCCGAGACATGCTAGTACAAATCAGAACTGAACTGAACATAAATGGATATACGCCATGGCTGGCAGCAAAGAATTCTCATAAAACGGACATAGTAAACATCCACTATACAGTAAGTGTTGAAGGCGATCTATATCATTCGAGTTTTAAGAACTATGTTTATAAAAATACAAGAATATGAGGATAATGGGGATATATAGTACATGTGGAAAATAAAAATATTGGAAATATATTGTCATAAAGTTATTAAAAACTATCGAGTATACTGGCGAGGAGGAAACAAGTCAATGATTATGAAAAAGTGTAGAAATCTAACTGCTATGCGATTTGGGTCAAAAGAAACGCGTCAGTTGGAAACTAGCATTATATGTCTGAAGATCTCAGCAAGTTGACACAAACTTCTGCAAAAACAGTGATATCTTGCAACCGACTTGTAAAGTATGCCAATATGAGCATAAAAGTAATCTTAATAATTATGACAATACGCCTCAAAAAAGAGTGATACGTTTGAAATCGTTCCAAATTATCCAAATAAATATGTATTTCTTGTAGCACCATAACTTATGATAAAATTTTAATCATTATTAATTATTTGATATATATTCTAGCATGGCAAATATTAATTTTACTAACCTATTAGGCTGAGGTTAATATTCATTTATTTTTTAGGCAGTAAATAGTTAATACCATAAGTGTGTCCATCCACATCTCATCAGAACATTGCAACTACATAAAATATATTACATTATAATTTAGATATATTGGATTACACAAAATGTAATGAACCATATGCCAAATTATGTTTTATTAAACACAATACCTTTTGGGCCACATGCTATATAACCATCTGATAACAAGTACAAGTTTCCCAAAGGTTGTAACCATGTAACCCAAAGGTCGGATTTGTTTAAATATTCCGTAGACGATTTACAATCTTTTTCTAGAAAGGTCACGGTTGCTCTACTGCTCTATACACGACAATTTCACATATACCATGTTGAAAGTTGATGGGGGTCGACACTCTAGTTTCCTTTTACTGTTGCCTGAACATACAAAATAGTGACCTCCACCTACTAATTGTGGTCCGCGTATTCACAAAATAGTACTAGCACCCACTGGCCGATGTCCTAGTAGACGCATGAGACGTACTTTTCCTGAATAGAACATAATGTGACATCCACTATGACTTTATGCCCTAGTGGGTTCATAAAAGGAACAAAACAGAGCAAATTCAGCTGTTCATATAGTGCCATCCGCATACAAATTGTCATCCTAGTACGCACAAAATATGAACATGATATACGTGAACTGATTGTTAATTGACCTCCGCCTACTTGGCTTCACCCTGTTACGCACATGCTAGCGTTAAATGCAATAAGAATTAATATGAACGAACTGGTCTAAGGCCGGACATACATTGACATCCAGGTACTGGTTGATGGGCAGACACCTGATAGAGACAAATTTGTTTCCAAATGGGTTTATTGTGACGTCCGCCATTCCTCGTCGCACTATTATGCACATAATTGAGTCAAACGGTAACATATATTGACATCTGTCAACTGGTTGTCATCATAGTAAGCACATAAAAAGAACCTACCGTACATGAACTAAATTGTATTGACCTCCGGCTACTGGTTGTGGCCCTGATAAACACATGCTTGTGAATGGTTAGTCCTTAAATGAACATAAATTGGCATTGTCATGAACCTACTGGCTGTCGTCCAAGTTAACACGTATAACACATATAAGAATATAACAGTAATGAAGTGAACAAGTTATGACCTCAACGTACTGGTTTTTTTTTCCTATTAAACAAATGACATCCATTTGCTATTGGTTTTGGCCCTGGTAGGCTCATGATAGCAACATACTAAGTATGAGCCAAAAACAGAGTGATACCAGCCTATTGACATCGCGTACTATTATCTACCTTGTCGGAACATAATAGGGACATACTGGGCCATATCGGAACACATGGTGACCTCCGCCAACTAGTTGTAATCCTACCAGCTGCATTGTAGGGATAAACTAGACATACTGTAATCATATAGTGAACTGCACCTACTGCTTGTCGCCATAGTAGGCGAAAGAAAACGACATACTAGTCCTGACTAAAATAAGTGACCTCCGCCTACTGGTTGTTGCACTAACTGGCACAAAATAGGAAAATACTTCGATTAAAGAAAACAAAAAGCTGAGACTTTCGCCAACCGGTTTTCATCTTCGTAGACGCAAAATAGCGACCGAATAGACATGATAGTGATCGCCCCTACTGTTTTTTCAATAGGACGCAAATAATAGGGACGGACTATTTCTAGACTATAAGGCAAATTGTAGAAACATCATACGTGAAATGTTCATTATGACCTGCTTGTGGTTCTTGCACTAATAAGCACCCAAAAGGGCTAAGCGGAACAAGAGTGACCTCCTGCTACTGGTTATCGCTCTTGCAATAGAAGGGATATTTAAGGGACATTATTGGTTTGAACCAAACACACATTGACATTTGCCAACTTGTTATTTCCCTAGGACGAACAAAACAGGGACATATCGGAGCTGAACTTTACATAAAGCGATCTCTGTCTTTTGGCTGCCACACTTGAAGGCACAAAAGAGCGACATACACGCCCTGAACCGAACTGGACATAGTTACTTTTGCCTACATTTCGTTGCACTAGTAAGCACCAAAAACGATATACGAGCTGCACACATATTTCTGCATAAAACATTTCAACATAACTTCTTTGGTTTAGTATAGCATGGCACGTACTACTGTTTCTGACCACATATTTTCTGAGACCTAAACAATGCTTTTAGGCAGAGGTTAAATATTCATGTCATGTCTAGGAAGTTAAAAACCAGATATACCTTTATGTCCAGTTATATAAAAATGCGTTTACACAACATTAGAACCATGGATTTACAGCAACAAAACAATAAAACACAAAAAAGAAAGAAATGCGATAACATTAAATGTAAAAACTCGTATGCAAAACTATATTCTTTTTAAACACAAAACTAACTTTCGGAAAGCAGAAGATTTGACCATCTGGTAACATCATTTCATGTCTTTCAAAGGTTGCAACAATGTTACCAAAAGATCAGATTGGTTTATATATATTTTAGACATTATAAAAAATCATATAAACAATCAGCCTCAGCTGAACACAAAATGGCCTCCATCTACTGGTTGATACCCCAGATGGCATATATCTTAAACCGCACCATACTATTTCTCGCCCGAGTAGGAACATAATAGCGACATTTTATCCCTGAATAGAAGACCAGAAGACCTTAGCCAACTAGTTGTCAAAAGTTTGGATCATAAAAGGGACATTTCAGTCTTGAACAAAACATGTACGAGTGTTTACCTTAATAAAAAGCGGTCTTCATCATGACCTGGCGCCCTATAAAAACATTCCCTGGGCATGAAGAGAGTAAATAATGACCTCATACTTCTGATTGTTGCCATAGTTTACTCATTTTAGGGAGTTACTAGACGTGAACTGGGCAAAAGACTGCATCAAACTACTGGTTATCGCACTAATAGACACATAAGTGTGACGTACTTGACCTAAAGTGAATGCGCAGTGACCTCTGCATGTCCTAGTGCCCTAGCGGGCATATATAAGGTCATCATTCAGGCTCAAACATTAGCAGGCCATGCTGCTTAATGCACAAGTATCTTTATCATTGGAACATACAGGGCCTGAGTAAACATAAATTGGCCTGCACGTACCAGTTGTCGCCCTCATGTGCGCATCTAGTGAATCAGCCTACTTGTTGTCACCCTGTTCGGCACGAAAAAGACATACCATTCCTGATTTGATCACATAATTAATGACCACCGCCTACTGGTTTTCGCCCACAATAAAGACATATGAGTCCTGAACTGAACAAAGAATGATATCCGCCTACTTGTTACCGCGCTAGAAGACACAGTGTAGGGATATACTAGGCTTGAACTAAACAGATTGTTGAAAATCAACATAGTTGGATCACAAAGTGTCATCCTCGTTATGCCTGACGCCCTAGCATATGCATAAAAGAGACTTACTAGTTCTGTACTGATTGTATAGTGACTGCCGGCATGACCTTGGACCCTAGCTTATACTAAGCCTAATCTGAACATATGGTGACAGCCGCCTACTGGTTGTCGCCCTAGTATACACATATAAGGTAAATACTATACCTGAACTGCATTGTTGGCACATATAAGGGACAATTTAACCTTGGAATAGGCTGAAAATATAGTAACCTCCGCCAGCTGATAGTCCACCGAGTAGGCACATGTTATGAACGGCTTGGGCCTGGGCTGAACCTTTGAAAACCACCGCCTGCTAGTTGTCAACCTTGTTCTAAAAGCGCATAACAGGGACCTTACTAGACGTGAGTTTAGCACATATTAACCTCTACAATCTAAACGTCGATCTTTTAGGTACATACTAGGGACATGACCTCATTTGAACTAAGCTATGTCTTACATTTGGCTTCGAAATTATATACCAATTGAATGGATTACATGAAACTTCAAATTATTTTCTTAGCCGCGTACCAAATAAGACGTTTTTAATTATCTATACAGTCGAACCCCGTTGGCATGACATTTTCATTAACAGATGTAGAGCAACATTAAGGATATACTCAAAAAAATGCTTGTAAATAATTTCAAAAGTATTTTTTCAAATACAACCTTCGGGTAACATCGTTGCGACCTTTGGGAGACATTGAAAATTTTCACCAGAAGGTCATTTCTTCTTCTCGCTAATAGTCAATGCGCGTTTAATAATAATAATATATTATTGCTAACGTTTTTTTATGCAACATGTTTTATTATCGCAGTTGTTATTTGATAAGTATATGTGAGCTGTTGTTTTTTAACCAACGTTCTGATAAAGTGGCTACACGCGTTTTTATTCGGACGGAAATTGATTTTTGTTATTTAACTCCTAAACATCACACCTCAATAATACTTTACTTAGTACTAAAAAATAAGGCATCGTTTATTGTAACAAACAAATATGAATTACATGGTACTTCAAATTAAATTCGTTGACGCGTACTCAAAAAGACGTTTGCAAATATCTATACAATCGAATCCCGTTGGCTCGATTTATCAGGGACTGGCCGAAATACTTCGAGCCTCGCGAATATCGTGTCAAGCGGTATATTTGTGTATATTTAGACATTTAAGAATGACTTGTTAACCTCGTTTGTTGTTTGCTACGCTATATCCTAAAGCGTTATTATTACCGTGTGCATATCGTACAGTTCACAACATGACACATTTGATAATATGAAATAATTTGACTTTTTCTTCATTTTATTTAAGCAATACAAATATAAACCAATCCATAGAAAAGCAATAAACAAGCAAATTAATACTTATTAAGTAGGAATTCTTATGAAGAAAAGTGTTGTGTGTGAACCCAATCTTAACAACTAATATAATGAAACATAGAATAGCATTTTGACGATTCATGTTTTCTTAACATAAACTTATAAAATTGATTAAGGTAGTTTCAGAGGCATCAATAGTGGAGAGAGAATGTGCACAAAATAAAAAATGCGTACTGTCGAAACAGATTATCATTTTCTACTAGTGGTGTGTCCATATTATAGATATCTGAGATCTTCATGTTTACCAAGAAATTATTGGTCTTGGCCAACTTTACAACTTTACATGGATTTTGATATTTAATGAATAGTTATTAAGTAGGTACGCTAAATAAACTAGCTAAATGTATATATCTAGCATGTAATCAACGTTATAATTAAATTGTATATATGTACACGTTATTTTTTTCTACAAATGAACTAGAACAACAAGGTAAAGTGTTACCATTTAAAAAGATAATACATCAATATATAAATCAAAACCAGAATTAAAACCAACATTTAGACACTAAAAAGTCTCATTCTATTAAACATACACAGTTAGCGATATGTCAAACACGAAATCCTCGTGCATGTTCTTTTCAATGCGATATTTATGTCAAATTTGTTCTTATATTCAACAATATTCAAACCATATAATTTCGTCAGGCATGTTATTTACAAACATAAATTATTATTGTGTAAATGGGGAAGTTATGGATAAATAAGATTATTCTAGTTCGCTTTTTAAATATTTAACAACATAGTTTTCTCATTATTAATAGGTACATTTGTGTGTGTATAGAAATGACTTGTTCACCGTCTTTAAATTATATTATGAATAATAGCAATGACATTTTTATGTTTATGATAATAAAACTGAAACTTGACTTTGACATACTTTTGACGTCTGTATTCGTGCCAATTAAAGTGAAAGCATGTTTGCTCAAACTGTTAAACCATTTGAATCTGATAATGATTATAATACCAATCAAGCGAATTTAAAATTTTAAAAAGTATATATACAGTGCTTAGCAAAGCAAACAAATCAAGGTGTGAAAATTGACATCGAGTAAAACAAACAAAACAAAAGGCTAAATCTTTACTAAAGACCGCAATATTACATCGAGCGTAGAGAAATATTTAACCTCAAAATACCAAGCTAACCGATCGAATTTTATATGAACATATTGAAAAAACAAAAACTTTAAATCTTGTTCGAACCAACGAGGATATCGAACCTTGCGATACCGAGACCCCGAGTTTCGACTGTAATCGAATATTAATTCATTGGCATCAGTGGCCGATCTGCCGACATGAAAACCCATCATATTTATCATTTTGTCACTTCCGATTGCACTTAAGTTTGGGTCGCAATTTTTACACCTTATTTAATATATTGCTTAACGCTATGCCTCTATAATTTTTATATTTACTCGCTTCACCACGTGTTCAGTTATATATTGGTGTTATTATTACCCTCTCTAAATGACTCCGGGTATTCTGCGTTATTTAACATTATGTTTAACAATTAAAGCAAATTTGGCGGAACTCATTGCAAATGAATTCTTAAAAAAAAACGCTATTAACATATTGTTGCCGGGGCTTTTTCGCTATAGAAGATATATAATTCTTAAGTTCTGATTCCGATATTATCCCATCTAGCGACTCATATGCCTTAAAAGGCACATTTAATTCTTTTTCATTATTCGCAACACCAAAAGGTTTTTAAAATGCTTATACAACTCATCTATAGATAAGCCTTCTGAGCTGGGTATACTTTTCTTGTACTGAGTTTTCAATTTTTTCCAAACTGTTTTGTTGTTTTATTGCCATGTTAGCAATTATACACCCTCATTCTATGTTATTATTATTATTATTATTATTATTATTAGTAGTAGTAGTAGTAGTAGTAGTAGTAGTAGTAGTAGTAGTAGTAGTATTAGTAGTATTATTATTGCAATCATTTACCGTATTTCTATCTTTATTCATTGTGTTTTAGCACAATTTGCAATATTTCAGTAAATGAATTAACTGAATCATCAATGCTTGTATTTTAAATATTGTCACACAACGCGGTTAATCGTTACTGTGCGACTGTAGTAATTTTAAGAATGGATTACGTTCTCACACGCAATGTGTATACTGCGAATATCCAATTGATCAAGTAATTGAATTCCTGTTTGTAAACAAATACCTTATAAACATATTGTTATTGCCGAGTGTCATAGAATTGTGTGGAAGGAAGTATTTCAAAGTTGCTCAAAAGAGAGAAATATCGATAGTTAATGATAAAATAATCTACCGGGTTATTTCCGTTAGTATTATGGCAAGTAAAGTCGCTTATTTTACTATCCTTACTAGTAACTTTTTCCGTGGTTTTCTAAACATGTATCTTTACTTATTATGTTAGGAACATTTGTCAACATGTGTTCGAATTGCTCGTTGTCTATATTATTATGAAAACTTAAGAAGCCAATTTCATCCGCCATGCGGCCGTTTAAATCGCAATTTATTGCAAGTATATAATCACTGCTATATATTTCGATTTCCTGTTTAGTTTTACCATTTGTATGCCTTTCAGTCCTATGTCCAAATTTATAGTGTGGTTTACATGAACTTCGAATTATTTTTTTAGCCGCGTACCAAATAAGACGTTTTTAATTATCTATACAGTCGAACACCGTCGGCATGACATTTTCATTAACAGATGTAGAACAACATTAAGGATATAATCCAAAAATGCTTGTAAATAATTTCAAAAGTATTTTGACAAATACAACCTTTGGGTAACATCGTTGCGACCTTTGGGAGACATTGAAAATTTTCACCAGAAGGTCATTTCTTCTTCTCGCTAATAGTCAATGCGCGTTTAATAATAATACTATATTACTGCTAACGATTTTTATGTAACATGTTTTATTATCCCTGTTGTTATTTGATAAGTATTTTTGAGTTTTTTTTTTTAGCCAACGTTCTGATTAAGTGGCTACACGCGTTTTTATTCGGACGGAAATTGATTTTTGCTTTTTTAATTTCCTAGACATCACACCTTATTAATTCTTTACTTAAGACTGTAAAATAAGGCATCGTTTATTGTAACAAACAAATATGAATTACATGGTACTTCAAGTTAAATATCTTTGACGCGTACCAAATAAGACGTTTTCAATTATCTATACAATCGAAACCCGTTGGCTCGATATATCAGGGACCGTCCATAATACTTCGAGCCTCGCGAATATTGAGCCAAGCGGTTTTGCGTACTGTATGTGTATATTTATACGTTAAAGAAAGACTTGTTAACCTCGTTTGTTGTTTGCTACGTTATCTCCTCAAGAGTAATTATTACCGTGTGCATATCGTACAGTTCACAATATGACAAATTTGATAATATGAAATAATTTGATTCTTTTTGAAATTTATTTACTCAATAAAATTATATAAACCCATCCATAGAAAACTAATCTTGATGCTAAATTGGTAGGAATACGTGCGAATAGCTTGGTTTGAACCGAGTCCTCTCAAGATTGCCCACCATTTGACAGTTGTATTAATTCTTCCATTTGGAGAAACCTTAGCGCAATAATTTTATCTGAAGACGCCTGATCAAAACACAATCAGATTTATACCTGTACTGACATTACCATTAAACGCACATTAGATGAGTTTGGACATACATCCATGTAACATAATGCAAATGTTACGAAAGTTGAATTGGAGATGTTAATCCAACGTGTTTATGATCAATGCGTACATTGTTGGTTTTAAGATGTTAATAATAGTAAAAACCTAGAAACGTTTGTACTTATGAAAATAAGTGTTGTAAACCCAATCTTAACTATATTCATATAATCAAACATAGAATAGCATTTTCACGATTCAGGTGTTCTTAACATAAACTTGATTAAGGTAGTAAGAGAGGCATCGAGCAGAAAGACTGTGTACAACGTAAAATATATATGTACTGTCGAAACAGAATATCATGTTCTACTAGTGTGTCCATATAATAGATATCTGAGATCATGTTTACCAAGATATTATCGTTCTTGGCCAACATTACAATTTTACAGGAATTTAAATATTTAATGAATTGTTATCAAGTATGTACGCTAAATTAACTTGCAAACTGTGTATATCTTGCATGTGACCAACGTAATACTAGTTATTAAGATGTAAATATGTACACGTTATTGTTATCTACAAATGAACTAGAACAACAAGTTTTACCCTCAAGTTAGGCTCATGATAGAGACATACTAAGTATGAGCCAAAAACAGAGTGATACCAGCCTATTGACATCGCCTTCTATTATCTACCTTGTCGGAACATAATAGGGACATACTGGGCCATATCGGAACACATGGTGACCTCCGCCAACTAGTTGTAATCCTACCAGCTGCATTGTAGGGATAAACTAGACATACTGTAATCATATAGTGAACTGCACCTACTGCTTGTCGCCATAGTAGGCGAAAGAAAACGACATACTAGTCCTGACTAAAATAAGTGACCTCTGCCTACTGGTTGTTGCACTAACTGGCACAAAATAGGAAAATACTTCGATTAAAGAAAACAAAAAGCTGAGACTTTCGCCAACCGGTTTTCATCTTCGTAGACGCAAAATAGCGACCGAATAGACATGATAGTGATCGCCCCTACTGTTTTTTCAATAGAACGCAAATAATAGGGACGGACTATTTCTAGACTATAAGGCAAATTGTAGAAACATCATACGTGAAATGTTCATTATGACCTGCTTGTGGTTCTTGCACTAATAAGCACCCAAAAGGGCTAAGCGGAACAAGAGTGACCTCCTGCTACTGGTTATCGCTCTTGCCATAGAAGGGATATTTAAGGGACATTATTGGTTTGAACCAACCACACAGTGACATTTGCCAACTTGTTATTTCCCTAGGACGAACAAAACAGGGACATATCGGAGCTGAACTTAACATAAAGCGATCTCTGTCTATTGGCTGCCACACTTGAAGGCACAAAAGAGCGACATACACGCCCTGAACCGAACTGGACATAGTTACTTTTGCCTACATTTCGTTGCACTAGTAAGCACCAAAAACGATATACGAGCTGCACACATATTTCTGCATAAAACATTTCAACATAACTTCTTTGGTTTAGTATAGCATGGCACGTACTACTGTTTCTGACCACATATTTTCTGAGACCTAAACAATGCTTTTAGGCAGAGGTTAAATATTCATGTCATGTCTAGGAAGTTAAAAACCAGATATACCTTTATGTCCAGTTATATAAAAATGCGTTTACACAACATTAGAACCATGGATTTACAGCAACAAAACAATAAAACACAAAAAAAAGAAAGAAATGCGATAACATTAAATGTAAAAACTCGTATGCAAAACTATATTCTTTTTAAACACAAAACTAACTTTCGGAAAGCAGAAGATTTGACCATCTGGTAACATCATTTCATGTCTTTCAAAGGTTGCAACAATGTTACCAAAAGATCAGTTTGGTTTATATATATTTTAGACATTATAAAAAATCATATAAACAATCAGCCTCAGCTGAACACAAAATGGCCTCCATCTACTGGTTGATACCCCAGATGGCATACATCTTAAACCGCACCATACTATTTCTCGCCCGAGTAGGAACATAATAGCGACATTTTATCCCTGAATAGAAGACCAGAAGACCTTAGCCAACTAGTTGTCAAAAGTTTGGATCATAAAAGGGACATTTCAGTCTTGAACAAAATATGTACGAGTGTTTACCTTAATAAACAGCGGTCTTCATCATGACCTGGCGCCCTATAAAAACATTCCCTGGGCATGAAGAGAGTAAATAATGACCTCATACTTCTGATTGTTGCCATAGTTTACTCATTTTAGGGAGTTACTAGACGTGAACTGGGCATAAAACTGCATCAAACTACCGCACTAATAGACACATAAGTGTGACGTCCTTGACCTAAAGTGAATGCGCAGTGACCTCTGCATGTCCTAGTGCCCTAGCGGGCATATATAAGGTCATCATTCAGGCTCAAACATTAGCAGGCCATGCTGCTTAATGCACAAGAATCTTTATCATTGGAACATACAGGGCCTGAGTAAACATAAATTGGCCTGCATGTACCAGTTGTCGCCCTCATGTGCGCATCTAGTAAATCAGCCTACTTGTTGTCACCCTGTTCGGCACGAAAAAGACATACCATGCCTGATTTGATCACATAATTAATGACCACCGCCTACTGGTTTTCGCCCACAATAAAGACATATGAGTCCTGAACTGAACAAAGAATGATATCCGCCTACTTGTTACCGCGCTAGAAGACACAGTGTAGGGATATACTAGGCTTGAACTAAACAGATTGTTGAAAATCAATATAGTTGGATCACAAAGTGTCATCCTCGTTATGCCTGACGCCCTAGCATATGCATAAAAGAGACTTACTAGTTCTGTACTGATTGTATAGTGACTGCCGGCATGACCTTGGACCCTAGCTTATACTAAGCCTAATCTGAACATATGGTGACAGCCGCCTACTGGTTGTCGCCCTAGTATACACATATAAGGTAAATAATATACCTGAACTGCATTGTTGGCACATATAGGGGACAATTTAACCTTGGAATAGGCTGAAAATATAGTAACCTCCGCCAGCTGATAGTCCACCGAGTAGGCACATGTTATGAACGGCTTGGGCCTGAGCTGAACCTTTGAAAACCACCGCCTGCTAGTTGTCAACCTTGTTCTAAAAGCGCATAACAGGGACCATACTAGACGTGAGTTTAGCACATATCTAAAATCTAAATCTAAATCTCTACAATCTAAACGTCGATCTTTTAGGTACATACTAGGGACATGACCTCATGTGAACTAAGCTATGTGTTCTTTACATTTGGCTTCTAAATTATATACCAATTGAATGGATTACATGAAACTTCAAATTATTTTCTTAGCCGCGTACCAAATAAGACGTTTTTAATTATCTATACAGTCGAACCCCGTTGGCATGACATTTTCATTAACAGATGTAGAGCAACATTAAGGATATACTCAAAAAAATGCTTGTAAATAATTTCAAAAGTATTTTTTCAAATACAACCTTCGTGTAACATCGTTGCGACCTTTGGGAGACATTGAAAATTTTCACCAGAAGGTCATTTCTTCTTCTCGCTAATAGTCAATGCGCGTTTAATAATAATAATATATTATTGCTAACGTTTTTTTATGCAACATGTTTTATTATCCCAGTTGTTATTTTATAAGTATATTTGAGTTGTTGTTTTTTAACCAACGTTCTGATAAAGTGGCTACACGCGTTTTTATTCGGACGGCAATTGATTTTTGTTATTTAACTCCTAAACATCACACCTCAATAATACTTTACTTAGTACTAAAAAATAAGGCATCGTTTATTGTAACAAACAAATATGAATTACATGGTACTTTAAATTAAATTTCGTTGACGAGTACTCAAAAAGACGTTTGCAAATATCTATACAATCGAATCCCGTTGGCTCGATTTATCAGGGACTGGCCGAAATACTTCGAGCCTCGCGAATATCGTGTCAAGCGGTATATTTGTGTATATTTAGATGTTTAAGAATGACTTGTTAACCTCGTTTGTTGTTTGCTACGCTATATCCTAAAGCGTTATTATTACCGTGTGCATATCGTACAGTTCACAACATGACACATTTGATAATATGAAATAATTTGACTTTTTCTTCATTTTATTTAAGCAATACAAATATAAACCAAACCATAGAAAAGCAATAAACAAGCAAACTTAATACTTATTAAGTAGGAATTCTTATGAAGAAAAGTGTTGTGTGTGAACCCAATCTTAACAACTAATATAATGAAACATAGAATAGCATTTTGACGATTCATGTTTTCTTAACATAAACTTATAAAATTGATTAAGGTAGTTTCAGAGGCATCGATAGTGGAGAGAGAATGTGCACAAAATAAAAAATGCGTACTGTCGAAACAGATTATCATTTTCTACTAGTGGTGTGTCCATATTATAGATATCTGAGATCTTCATGTTTACCAAGAAATTATTGGTCTTGGCCAACTTTACAACTTTACATGGATTTTGATATTTAATGAATAGTTATTAAGTAGGTACGCTAAATAAACTAGCAAAATGTATATATCTAGCATGTGACCAACGTTATAATTAAATTGTATATATGTACACGTTATTTTTTTCTACAACTGAACTAGAACAACAAGGTAAAGTGTTACCATTTAAAAAGATAATACATCAATATATAAATCAAAACCAGAATTAAAACCAA
Organism: Mya arenaria; assembly: GCF_026914265.1. Classification (NCBI taxonomy): domain Eukaryota; kingdom Metazoa; phylum Mollusca; class Bivalvia; order Myida; family Myidae; genus Mya; species Mya arenaria. The sequence goes on along the minus strand of NC_069132.1, from coordinate 57,600,502 downwards.
CATTTAGACACTAAAAAGTCTCATTCTATTAAACATACACAGTTAGCGATATGTCAAACACGAAATCCTCGTGCATGTTCTTTTCAATGCGATATTTATGTCAAATTTGTTCTTATATTCAACAATATTCAAACCATATAATTTCGTCAGGCATGTTATTTACAAACATAAATTATTATTGTGTAAATGGGGAAGTTATGGATAAATAAGATTATTCTAGTTCGCTTTTTAAATATTTAACAACATAGTTTTCTCATTATTAATAGGTACATTTGTGTGTGTATAGAAATGACTTGTTCACCGTCTTTAAATTATATTATGAATAATAGCAATGACATTTTTATGTTTATGATAATAAAACTGAAACTTGACTTTGACATACTTTTGACGTCTGTATTCGTGCCAATTAAAGTGAAAGCATGTTTGCTCAAACTGTTAAACCATTTGAATCTGATAATGATTATAATACCAATCAAGCGAATTTAAAATTTTAAAAAGTATATATACAGTGCTTAGCAAAGCAAACAAATCAAGGTGTGAAAATTGACATCGAGTAAAACAAACAAAACAAAAGGCTAAATCTTTACTAAAGACCGCAATATTACATCGAGCGTTGAGAAATATTTAACCTCAAAATACCAAGCTAACCGATCGAATTTTATATGAACATATTGAAAAAACAAAAACTTTAAATCTTGTTCGAGCCAACGAGGATATCGAACCTTGCGATACCGAGACACTGAGTTTCGACTGTAATCGAATATTAATTCATTGGCATCAGTGGCCGATCTGCCGACATGAAAACCTATCATATTTATCATTTTGTCACTTCCGATTGCACTTAAGTTTGGGTCGCAATTTTTACCCTTATTTAATATATTGCTTAACGCTATGCCTCTATAATTTTTATATTTACTCGCTTCACCACGTGTTCAGTTATATATTGGTGTTATTATTACCCTCTCTCAATGACTCCGGGTATTCTGCGTTATTTAACATTATGTTTAACAATTAAAGCAAATTGGCGGAACTCATTGCAAATGAATTCTTAAAAAAACGTTATTAACATATTGTTGCCGGGCTTTTTCGCTATAGAAGATATATAATTCTTAAGTTCTGATTCCGATATTATCCCATCTAGCGACTCATATGCCTTAAAAGGCACATTGAATTCTTTTTCATTATTCGCAACACCAAAAGGTTTTTAAAATGCTTATACAACTCACTATAGATAAGCCTTCTGAGCTGGGTATACTTTTCTTGTACTGAGTTTTCAATTTTTCCCAAACTGTTTTGTTGTTTTATTGCCATTTTAGCAATTCTACACCCTCATTCTATGTTATGATAATTATTATTTTATTACAATCATTTACCGTATTTCTATCTTTATTCATTGTGTTTTAGCACAATTTGCAATATTTCAGTAAATAAAGTAAATGAGTCATCAATGTTTGTATTATAAATATTGTCACACAACGCGGTTAATCGTTACTGTGCGACTGTAGTAAATTTAAGAATGGATTACGTTCTCCCACGCAATGTGTTTACTGCGGATATCCAATTGATCAAGTAATTGAACTCCTGTTTGTAAACAAATACCTTATAAACATATTGTTATTACCGAATGGTCATAGAATTGTGTGGAAGGAAGTATTTTAAAGTTGCTCAAAAGAGAGAAATATCGAGAGTTAATGATAAAATAATCTACCGGTTTATTTCCGTTAGTAGTATGGCAAGTAAAGTCGCTTATTTTACTATCCTTACTAGTTACTTTTTCCGTGGTTGTCTAAACATTTATCTTTACTTATTATGTTAGGAACATTTGTTCGAACTGCTCGTTGTCTATATTATTATAAAAACATAATGATACATTATAAATCTGACATTTGCGTTTGTATATAAATTACATGTTCACCGTCTTTAAATTGTATTATGTATAACAGCAATGACATTTTTATGTTGATGCTAATAAAACTAAAACTTGACTCTGGCATACTTTGAACGTCTGTATTCGTGCCAGCTAAAGACCGAAATTAAAGTAAAAGCATGTTTTCTCAAACTGTTAAACCATTTGAATCTGATAATGATTATAATACCAATCAAGCAAATATAATAGATCAGCGCCTCGGCTTAGCTAAGCAAATAAATCAAGGTGTGAAAACTGACATCGAGTAATACAAACAAATCAAAATGTTAAATGTTTACTAGAGACCGCAAAATGACATTGAGCGTTGAGAAATATTTAACCTCAAAATACCAATTAACCGATCGAATTTTATATGAACATATTGAACAAACAAAAGCTTCAAATCTTGTTCGAGTCAACAAGGATATCGAACCTTGCGATACCGAGACCCCGAGTTTCGACTGTAATCGAATATTTATTTATTCATTGGCATCAGTGGCCGATCTGCCGACATGAAAACCTATCATATTCATCATTTTGTCACTTCCGATTGCACTTAAGTTTGGGTCGCATTTTTACAACTTATCTAATATATTGTTTAACGCTATGCCTCTATAATTTTTAGATTTACTCGCGTCACCACGCGTTCAGTTATATATTGGTGTTATTATTACCCTCTCTCAATGGCTCCGGGTATTCTGCGTTATTTAACATTATGTTTTACAATTTGAGCAAATTTAGCGGAACTCATTGCAAATGAATTCTTAAAAAAAACATTAAATTATTGTTGCCGGGGCTTTTTCGCTGTAGGATATATATAATTCTTAAGTTCTGATTCCGATATTATCCCATCTAGCGACTCATATGCCTTAAAAGGCACATTGAATTCTTTTTCATTATTCGCAGCACCAAAAGGTTTTTAAAATGCTTATACAACTCATCTATAGATAAGCCTTCTGAGCTGGGTATACTTTTCTTGTACTGAGTTTTCAATTTTTTCCAAACTGTTTTGTTGTTTTATTGCCATGTTAGCAATTATACACCCTCATTCTATGTTATTATTATTATTATTATTATTAGTAGTAGTAGTATTAGTATTATTATTATTGCAATCATTTAACGTATTTCTATCTTTATTCATTGTGTTTTAGCACAATTTGCAATATTTCAGTAAATGAATTAACTGAATCATCAATGCTTGTATTTTAAATATTGTCACACAACGCGGTTAATCGTTACTGTGCGACTGTAGTAATTTTAAGAATGGATTACGTTCTCACACGCAATGTGTATACTGCGGATATCCAATTGATCAAGTAATTGAATTCCTGTTTGTAAACAAATACCTTATAAACATATTGTTATTGCCGAGTGGTCATAGAATTGTGTGGAAGGAAGTATTTCAAAGTTGCTCAAAAGAGAGAAATATCGATAGTTAATGATAAAATAATCTACCGGGTTATTTCCGTTAGTATTATGGCAAGTAAAGTCGCTTATTTTACTATCCTTACTAGTAACTTTTTCCGTGGTTGTCTAAACATGTATCTTTACTTATTATGTTAGGAACATTTGTCAACATGTGTTCGAATTGCTCGTTGTCTATATTATTATGAAAACTTAAGAAGCCAATTTCATCCGCCATGCGGCCGTTAAATCGCAATTTAATGCAAGTATATAATCACTGCTATATATTTCGATTTCCTGTTTAGTTTTACCATTTATATGCCTTTCAGTGATCTTAATATTATCTTAAACCCTATCCTTAAAAGAAATGGAGATACATCCACTATCACGATCTTTTCTTGTATTTTTAGTACCAAATAAATACTCAATGGGAACATTTCCTATGTCCAAATTTATAGTGTGGTTTACATGAACTTCGAATTATTTTTTTTAGCCGCGTACCAAATAAGACGTTTTTAATTATCTATACAGTCGAACACCGTTGGCATGACATTTTCATTAACAGATTAGAACAACATTAAGGATATACTCAAAAAATGCTTGTAAATAATTTCAAAAGTATTTTGACAAATACAACCTTTGGTAACATGGTTGCGACCTTTGGGAGACATTGAAAATTTTCACCAGAAGGTCATTTCTTCTTCTCGCTAATAGTCAATGCGCGTTTAATTATAATAATATATTACTGCTAACGATTTTTATGTAACATGTTTTATTATCCCAGTTGTTATTTGATAAGTATATTTGAGTTTGTTTTTTTAACCAACGTTCTGATTAAGTGGCTACACGCGTTTTTATTCGGACGGAAATTGATTTTTGCTTTTTTAATTTCCTAGACATCACACCTTATTAATTCTTTACTTAAGACTGTAAAATAAGGCATCGTTTATTGTAACAAACACATATGAATTACATGGTACTTCAAGTTAAATATCTTTGACGCGTACCAAATAAGACGTTTTCAATTATCTATACAATCGAAACCCGTTGGCTCGATATATCAGGGACTGGTCATAATACTTCGAGCCTCGCGAATATTGAGCCAAGCGGTTTTGCGTACTGTATGTGTATATTTATACGTTAAAGAAAGACTTGTTGACCTCGTTTGTTGTTTGCTACGTTATCTCCTCAAGAGTAATTATTACCGTGTGCATATCGTACAGTTCACAATATGACAAATTTGATAATATGAAATAATTTGATTCTTTTTGAAATTTATTTACTCAATAAAATTATATAAACCCATCCATAGAAAACTAATCTTGATGCTAAATTAGTAGGAATACGTGCGAATAGCTTGGTTTGAACCGAGTCCTCTCAAGATTGCCCACATTTGACAGTTGTATTAATTCTTCCATTTGGAGAAACCTTAGCGCAATAATTTTATCTGAAGACGCCTGATCAAAACACAATCAGATTTATACCTGTACTGAATTACCATTAAAACGCACATTAGATGAGTTTGGACATACATCCATGTAACATAATGCAAATGTTACGAAAGTTGAATTGGAGATGTTAATCCAACGTGTTTATGATCAATGCGTACTTTGTTGGTTTCAAGATGTTATAATAGTAAAAAGCTAGAAACGTTTGTACTATGAAAATAAGTGTTGTAAACCCAATCTTAACTATATTCATATAATCAAACATAGAATAGCATTTTCACGATTCAGGTGTTCTTAACATAAACTTGATTAAGGTAGTAAGAGAGGCATCGAGCAGAAAGACTGTGTACAACGTAAAATATATATGTACTGTCGAAACAGAATATCATGTTCTACTAGTGTGTCCATATAATAGATATCTGAGATCATGTTTACCAAGATATTATCGTTCTTGGCCAACATTACAATTTTACAGGAATTTAAATATTTAATGAATTGTTATCAAGTATGTACGCTAAATTAACTTGCAAACTGTGTATATCTTGCATGTGACCAACGTAATACTAGTTATTAAGATGTAAATATGTACACGTTATTGTTATCTACAAATGAACTAGAACAACAAGTTTTACCCTCAAGTTAGGCTCATGATAGAGACATACTAAGTATGAGCCAAAAACAGAGTGATACCAGCCTATTGACATCGCCTTCTATTATCTACCTTGTCGGAACATAATAGGGACATACTGGGCCATATCGGAACACATGGTGACCTCCGCCAACTAGTTGTAATCCTACCAGCTGCATTGTAGGGATAAACTAGACATACTGTAATCATATAGTGAACTGCACCTACTGCTTGTCGCCATAGTAGGCGAAAGAAAATGACATACTAGTCCTGACTAAAATAAGTGACCTCTGCCTACTGGTTGTTGCACTAACTGGCACAAAATAGGAAAATACTTCGATTAAAGAAAACAAAAAGCTGAGACTTTCGCCAACCGGTTTTCATCTTCGTAGACGCAAAATAGCGACCGAATAGACATGATAGTGATCGCCCCTACTGTTTTTTCAATAGAACGCAAATAATAGGGACGGACTATTTCTAGACTATAAGGCAAATTGTAGAAACATCATACGTGAAATGTTCATTATGACCTGCTTGTGGTTCTTGCACTAATAAGCACCCAAAAGGGCTAAGCGGAACAAGAGTGACCTCCTGCTACTGGTTATCGCTCTTGCCATAGAAGGGATATTTAAGGGACATTATTGGTTTGAACCAACCAAACAGTGACATTTGCCAACTTGTTATTTCCCTAGGACGAACAAAACAGGGACATATCGGAGCTGAACTTAACATAAAGCGATCTCTGTCTATTGGCTGCCACACTTGAAGGCACAAAAGAGCGACATACACGCCCTGAACCGAACTGGACATAGTTACTTTTGCCTACATTTCGTTGCACTAGTAAGCACCAAAAACGATATACGAGCTGCACACATATTTCTGCATAAAACATTTCAACATAACTTCTTTGGTTTAGTATAGCATGGCACGTACTACTGTTTCTGACCACATATTTTCTGAGACCTAAACAATGCTTTTAGGCAGAGGTTAAATATTCATGTCATGTCTAGGAAGTTAAAAACCAGATATACCTTTATGTCCAGTTATATAAAAATGCGTTTACACAACATTAGAACCATGGATTTACAGCAACAAAACAATAAAACACAAAAAAAAGAAAGAAATGCGATAACATTAAATGTAAAAACTCGTATGCAAAACTATATTCTTTTTAAACACAAAACTAACTTTCGGAAAGCAGAAGATTTGACCATCTGGTAACATCATTTCATGTCTTTCAAAGGTTGCAACAATGTTACCAAAAGATCAGATTGGTTTATATATATTTTAGACATTATAAAAAATCATATAAACAATCAGCCTCAGCTGAACACAAAATGGCCTCCATCTACTGGTTGATACCCCAGATGGCATACATCTTAAACCGCACCATACTATTTCTCGCCCGAGTAGGAACATAATAGCGACATTTTATCCCTGAATAGAAGACCAGAAGACCTTAGCCAACTAGTTGTCAAAAGTTTGGATCATAAAAGGGACATTTCAGTCTTGAACAAAATATGTACGAGTGTTTACCTTAATAAACAGCGGTCTTCATCATGACCTGGCGCCCTATAAAAACATTCCCTGGGCATGAAGAGAGTAAATAATGACCTCATACTTCTGATTGTTGCCATAGTTTACTCATTTTAGGGAGTTACTAGACGTGAACTGGGCATAAAACTGCATCAAACTACCGCACTAATAGACACATAAGTGTGACGTCCTTGACCTAAAGTGAATGCGCAGTGACCTCTGCATGTCCTAGTGCCCTAGCGGGCATATATAAGGTCATCATTCAGGCTCAAACATTAGCAGGCCATGCTGCTTAATGCACAAGAATCTTTATCATTGGAACATACAGGGCCTGAGTAAACATAAATTGGCCTGCATGTACCAGTTGTCGCCCTCATGTGCGCATCTAGTGAATCAGCATACTTGTTGTCACCCTGTTCGGCACGAAAAAGACATACCATGCCTGATTTGATCACATAATTAATGACCACCGCCTACTGGTTTTCGCCCACAATAAAGACATATGAGTCCTGAACTGAACAAAGAATGATATCCGCCTACTTGTTACCGCGCTAGAAGACACAGTGTAGGGATATACTAGGCTTGAACTAAACAGATTGTTGAAAATCAATATAGTTGGATCACAAAGTGTCATCCTCGTTATGCCTGACGCCCTAGCATATGCATAAAAGAGACTTACTAGTTCTGTACTGATTGTATAGTGACTGCCGGCATGACCTTGGACCCTAGCTTATACTAAGCCTAATCTGAACATATGGTGACAGCCGCCTACTGGTTGTCGCCCTAGTATACACATATAAGGTAAATAATATACCTGAACTGCATTGTTGGCACATATAGGGGACAATTTAACCTTGGAATAGGCTGAAAATATAGTAACCTCCGCCAGCTGATAGTCCACCGAGTAGGCACATGTTATGAACGGCTTGGGCCTGAGCTGAACCTTTGAAAACCACCGCCTGCTAGTTGTCAACCTTGTTCTAAAAGCGCATAACAGGGACCATACTAGACGTGAGTTTAGCACATATTAACCTCTACAATCTAAACGTCGATCTTTTAGGTACATACTAGGGACATGACCTCATGTGAACTAAGCTATGTGTTCTTTACATTTGGCTTCTAAATTATATACCAATTGAATGGATTACATGAAACTTCAAATTATTTTCTTAGCCGCGTACCAAATAAGACGTTTTTAATTATCTATACAGTCGAACCCCGTTGGCATGACATTTTCATTAACAGATGTAGAGCAACATTAAGGATATACTCAAAAAATGCTTGTAAATAATTTCAAAAGTATTTTTTCAAATACAACCTTCGTGTAACATCGTTGCGACCTTTGGGAGACATTGAAAATTTTCACCAGAAGGTCATTTCTTCTTCTCGCTAATAGTCAATGCGCGTTTAATAATAATAATATATTATTGCTAACGTTTTTTTATGCAACATGTTTTATTATCCCAGTTGTTATTTTATAAGTATATTTGAGTTTGTTTTTTAACCAACGTTCTGATAAAGTGGCTACACGCGTTTTTATTCGGACGGCAATTGATTTTTGTTATTTAACTCCTAAACATCACACCTCAATAATACTTTACTTAGTACTAAAAATAAGGCATCGTTTTTGTAACAAACAAATATGAATTACATGGTACTTTAAATTAAATTTCGTTGACGCGTACTCAAAAAGACGTTTGCAAATATCTATACAATCGAATCCCGTTGGCTCGATTTATCAGGGACTGGCCGAAATACTTCGAGCCTCGCGAATATCGTGTCAAGCGGTATATTTGTGTATATTTAGATGTTTAAGAATGACTTGTTAACCTCGTTTGTTGTTTGCTACGCTATATCCTAAAGCGTTATTATTACCGTGTGCATATCGTACAGTTCACAACATGACACATTTGATAATATGAAATAATTTGACTTTTTCTCATTTTATTTAAGCAATACAAATATAAACCAAACCATAGAAAAGCAATAAACAAGCAAACTTAATACTTATTAAGTAGGAATTCTTATGAAGAAAAGTGTTGTGTGAACCCAATCTTAACAACTATATAATGAAACATAGAATAGCATTTTGACGATTCATGTTTTCTTAACATAAACTTATAAAATTGATTAAGGTAGTTTCAGAGGCATCGATAGTGGAGAGAGAATGTGCACAAAATAAAAAATGCGTACTGTCGAAACAGATTATCATTTTCTACTAGTGGTGTGTCCATATTATAGATATCTGAGATCTTCATGTTTACCAAGAAATTATTGGTCTTGGCCAACTTTACAACTTTACATGGATTTTGATATTTAATGAATAGTTATTAAGTAGGTACGCTAAATAAACTAGCAAAATGTATATATCTAGCATGTGACCAACGTTATAATTAAATTGTATATATGTACACGTTATTTTTTTCTACA